>NW_027111587.1:171136-183816 GCF_000696795.3 Halyomorpha halys
AAATATAAAATCAAAGAGGAGTTACAATTTATAAAGAAGGCGATGTGCTTTTAAAAATTCAAATACTAATGTAATTTTAGCTTCCTCATCTGTGAGAGCTTCTGATAAATTTGGGGTCAGTCCTATCCTGTTTATTGTTGGCAAATAGTGAGTACATTCTTCAAAAATATGTCTAATCGTAAGAATGGACTGACAATATTTCATGTTGGAGGTGGCAGTTTTCTGATTAGGTGAGAGTGCATGAGGAGAGTATGACCTATAAATAAATTTTTATGTCTTTCTTTATGGTTGATATCGTTAATCTAGTTGCATATTTTTTTTAATGAAATATGTTATTGTGGTAAAATACCTTCTCTCTTTATATTATGATAAATTTCCCAGTTAAAGACAGAGTTGTCTCTCTTCGTCTTTCTCATAGTCATGCCCTACAGTAATAAGAACATTTAAAATATTTTAAATATATAAATAAATGTATATTAAATATATGTATACTGATATTATGAAATAACAATTGTGTTTTGTTTAACTAATATTTGCGATTGAATTTGCCACAGCAGTGAAGATAATTAAAAAAATAATCATCTAACGTAATCATATTCACAAGTAGTAAATGCTCAAAGAATTTTTAATAGAAAAATATTTAGGAAAGAAATAAATGATTTTTTTAAGAAATATTTTTCCCACATTTTCAATTATATTCGTTCATTAGTAGAATGTAATTAGAAATAAGACATAATATATAAATACTTTGAAATAATTAGAAAGTTCTTCTGATACTCCTAGTACATTCAAACTGATTTTAATAAATCAAAATACACAAAATTACTTTTTTTTTTAATATTAAGAGTATGATAATTTGAAGAGCAAAGCTTCTTAGATGTCCCATTCTGTCAACGCTACAAAAGTCATGTACATATTTAGACAATAGATATCTAACTCTTCAAACTAACTTTTATACTATGTCCCCGGTACTTTGGAATGTACTGGTAAATACTGTTTTTGAAACTAACTTACCAACAGAAACAACAATTCTAGTTTAGGCTGACGACATTTTGGTTCTGGCTAAACTTCGACTAATTAGAATCTATTACAAGTACTATACTAATTCAACTTGAGTGTTGGGCTAGGACTAACAAACTTTGGTTTAATGTAGACTAGACAAAATATTTTCACGAAAAATTACAATCTTCTGGACCCATACAAAATGACGTAATTCTATTAGAAAGGAAACTAAATTGGAACCGCCATATTGACAATCTACACAATCAGTCATTACAGATAATTAACAGACTTTACATTGCCAAAAGAGTCGGGTGGGGCCTCAGATTAGAAATACTGAAAGTCATTTACGAAGCAGCATTAATGCCAAAAATACTGTATGGTGAACATGTTTGGTATGATGGTGTAAATCGCTTGAGAAATTTTGAGAAACTAAAGAAACTTCAAAGGCTGATAGCAATAAAAATATGTAAAGGCTTCAGTACACTCTCATATGAGGCTGCCATTATTCTTACTGGAATGCTTCCGATAAATTTAACTATAAATGAGAAAACTGAGTTATACAGAATCAAAAAATTGCATACTGATTACAAACTCATATCACATGACGAGATAGAACTACCAATTCAATCCAAAAAATGGCTACAACATACATCATGTATAAATGTACTTTCACCGACGAACACATATGACTCTGATATAACTGACATATACACGGACGGTAGCAAGGTGGATGGTAACGTAGGTTGGGCATGAACTGGTTCAGATTGGAAATGTAATAGAATGTCAGTGCAAGCTAGCATCATGGTGTTCCAACAACCAGCAAGGGACGATACCATGAATGTTCTGCACTCACTAAATAACACTAACATTCACGATTAAATAAGACTGAAAATACTTCAACTACAGTATTTTAATAAAATCAGTGGATTTAAAATGGGTGAAAGGGCACTCGGGATTAGAGGGTAACGAAAGAGCTGACTCGTCCCATATCAGAAATCTCAATGAGCTCATTGGTAGCTGAAACACAATTTGAAATGCTTCGAATAAATCACCTAGCCTTCAAAAATACATTCCACGAACAGCATTACATAATCACAAACAAATACACAGCACAGAATACACATTGGCACAATTACTTACAGAACATAATCCATACACAGATAACACAAAATATTTAATATTATGACGACTAACAAGTTTGATTAAAATGGACAAGTGCACAATTTCAGACATTTACTTTACGAATGTAAACTATATGACCGACAAAGAGTTCAGCTAATACAAGTTGTAATACTGAAACAAGGAAAAACCAGAACACATACTTTTTACTGAATTTAAGACAGACTTGCTAAAAGTCATAAAACAAATTGACTTTGACCAGCTGACTAATTATAGAAGGGCAATATAAAACCTCTTGTCGTGTTTGTTGATTTTTCCTTTTCTTTTTCCTTCTTCTTTTTATTATTAATTAATTATGTGTTTGTTTTTAAAATGTTATAAACAATGTAACAAATTATATATGCTCAAAGTTGTATTGTAAACATATAATTTATATAGTATGCCTGCTTTTATAAAGGAAATAAACCATCTCTTTATGGGGTTACCATATAGAGAAAATATATATGTATATCATTAGTTAGTTATGTTTTTAGAACTTTGTTCTTGTTATCATTTATCAAAATAGATAAAAGGAAAATCAAGTTTGTTTATTTTTTGTTTTAAAGTTATGTACAAAAATTTTTTTTTCATAGCAGTATCTTTGTTGGAGACTCATCTAAAGCCTCACTAATGGACCGTATACATCAGGGGGTGTGATAATGTGTGGATGGTGGATGGTGCTAGGAGATACGGGGTGATAACTACAGCATCTGTTTCACTTGAATACTCTCCCCCCTCCCTCTGGAGTCTTCTCATATAGTGTTTGACCACAATCTGTACTCGATATCACCATGAGGAAATTTACAGTAAATAATTTTCATGTTCATTCATGAATTTAGGCAATGATACAAATAAATTACTTTTATTAATGTATTCGTTGGAGCTCATGGTGTATTTTGTTTTTTTTATAATTTAAAATTCATAGGAATGATGATCTTATCGGGTTTCTGTAAGTTATTGGAAAAATAAGGGACCCATATCCATTGCTGATTCACCAGTAGTTATTCATTTGCTTCTTCATCAAAATCAGGACCCCAATTAGCTGCTATGCTACCTTAGAGAGAAGAGTGGAAACAGGGGGAACGATGACCTTGTCTTTCGGACCACATTCAATCTCCTCAGACAACTGTCTACACATATATATTATATAATATATACTTCTTTTTTTATTATCATTGGTATTTTATAATATATAATGATTATACGGTTATTTTACTGTCTTCTTATTTTAATTCTAATTACTAATTGACTAGATACCAATACTTCAGGAGAAAAACAAAACATTTTTCTCAATGTAGAGGAGAACAAATTTTATCTTGAAATCGTATATTATTTGGACGGGACATAAACTATTTGAAAAACTTAACGTATTTTTTTTTTTCAACAGCTATTTTGACCCACTTAATCTTGTTTTTCAACAGTTTTAGCATTACAGTCGTTTCCATCATTCAAAAATCAATAATAAACCGTTAGTACTCATTTTATATACATACAATGTATATTTTTATAAATTTATATTTTTTTTATGTTATAAAAATATACAATATATATTTCATCTGCTTGAACCTTTTTTGGCTTGCATATATTTTCTAATAACAACAGGAAAATCTCAATGCATTTAAACCAATGTGGGTTTTTCCACTGCCATATTTCTTTCGCTACTACTTTTGGACCAAAGTCTTTTTTACAGTTACATCTCAGAAAATAATGTAATCTTTTTTCTTTGGAAATTCTTATCCAACATTTGAATAATAACTGTTTGTGTAAATCAGAGTGTAAAATTAAATGTGCCCAAGATTATAATGATCCTGTTTATCTTTCTAGTATGTTCCTCTTGGTTATTAGACATTTATTTATCTTATATAAATGTTCAACGTATTTCTGAAAACTTTATATTGTCTCTTATATCCTTTGTTATATATCCATTTCATGAATGCTGAGCATTACGTTAGTGAGAATTTTTTTGGAAAAGGAATGTCATTATTGAGGAATGACACTAACGTTTTTTGTTTTTTATTAGTATTTACTATGACCTTTAGCGACATAAATCTACCAGTCTTTGTTCTAAGTTAAAACATGTTGAGAGTCATACATACTCTTGTTTATAGTCCTTTGGAATGGAGCTCCGTGTTGGACGGGTCCGTTCCTGTACTAACTCTGTTCCCTTTGTGATACCTCACTCGGATCACTTACTGTCCTAGCGATGGATTATTGCTGCTTCCAAACCACAAAATGTCATCGAGTACGGCTCTCCTGCTCAGCATTCATATTCATGTCGAGAACGCTATGCTAATAGACCTGCAACTGTGAGTGAAACGACTTTGATCTCCCCAATAGGTCCTCGTAATGTATTCAAATGAAGCTACCGCCCTCTCCAAGGCTCTAAGACGTCATGGCCTTGCTGAAAAACATACATTCCAAGTCAGTGGGGAGGAGGTAAGTAGTTTTATATGGTACTGCCTGTTCTAATAATTCAGGAGGCACTTATTACTGTTAATCCTCTATCTGAAACTTCCTTTCTTATATGTGATGTTGTAAAGAACTTTTATCTAGTCCTTAACGATCATCTGTCCTGGAGGAACCAGTTTAGCCCTGTGCCACCCGTTTTCTCCCCGGATCCAGTCCTTCCATGACTATTAACTTCGGGTTCACTTCTGAATAATTTCCTCTTGCCTTGCCGGTTGTATTCCATTTTATTTACAATGTCCCTTGGTAGCCGGTGTGTCTGGTATATTATATTCAGGTTGCGTCTGGGGAACTTGTTCTACTTATCCATATAATTTAAAACTTGATCCGGCTTTAGTGCTATCTAGCTGACAAAGCATTCATGCTGTGTAATGGTAATTGAGAAACATTGTATATTGCATGGAATTATGCGGCACGGTCAAGTTGGTAAAACCGCGAATGGAATTATCTTCAGTTAAATATGCCCTCAGTTTGTGAAGCCATTAAAATGCCACTAAACATTAATGCCTTTACCATTAGTGCGCCTTCCACATTCCAATTTCCATTTCGGTCGTGTGGTTGTGGGCAGTATAAAGTTAGTAATTTGTTTAAAATTATCTTTCCTAGTTCGTTGATGTTTTTGTTCAAAGCATTAATTGCTCTTTAAAATATTCTCGATCATATTGTCAGGTAACGCAGTAGGAATCAATCTAGTCATGAGCTATTAGGTGAATTTATTGTTTATTCTATTTTTACTAAGTCAAAATATCAACATTACTAAGAATAGTGATAAAAAAAAAAAAAAAAAAAAAAAATTAAGTTAAGCATTTTCCCCCCTACATTTTCTAAGCTTACAAACAAGCATGTGTTAGAGTTATAATACAAACTGATAAAAAATACCTTTATAGATGCATCATATCATACTCGGTGAGAAATGCTCTATTGACTAAAAGCAATGCCACACAAATACAGTGGGTTGCTATAACACACTGCTTATTAATCTCTCTTTAAGACAATATAAAAAAAAAAAAAAAAAACTAAATACATACAATATTTGCAACACATTTTATTTTTTAATAAATAAATTGTATTATTTTTTTTTTTCTGTTTTTAAGTGTATTTTTCCTATTTATTGTGTCTTGTTATTAGCACTGTATATTTTATCCTCTCATTACAACCCAGCCTAGGATATCTCGTATTTTTCTTTTCTGGTGATCTGTCACAAATATTGAGCTTAATACACAAGTACTATTTTAAATTTATGGACTCAACAATATATAATTTAAGTAAGCACACAAAAATAAAAATAAAGAAATAATGATAAAATGTCGTAAATAAATGAAAATATAGATACAAATTAAAATAAAATGACAATAAATAACTATTCTGACACCGAAAAATAGGTTAAAAACTGATAATTATGTAAAAACAAATAAATAAGTTAAAGAAAATTTTAAAAAATAAAAAAAACGAATAAATATTATTAAAATAAATAAATACTCATCTAATTACCTAGTAGGTGATGTCCAGGGATTCCAGATAATTTTTTTTTATTCATTCTATGAAGTAATTGAGCGAAATTAAACATTTAGCTGCTGTAACATCTAGAGAACTTCTGAAGATTTTTTTTTTTTTTTAAGGATTTACAAAATAGTTTTAAATAATTCTCCTTTAGTGATGGGAAATCGATTGGAACTTGAACACGAATATATGAATGTTGAAATGTATGAAAAAGTTGTAAGTTTCTACTACTTTTTGTCGTTGTATTGTTATGAAACGTAGTTTTTCTAATTTTAAAAGAAAAGAATAGATGAACGTTACATCAAAAGTAAAAAAAAAAAGATTGTATCAATTGATTGTATTTTGTCCATTTTTAAAGATAATTGGTCCCGTGTTCCCTGTTGAATACTTTTATCTTTAAAAGTCTATTTTTGTTATTATTTTTATTTTAGTACCACGATTTATTATTATTTAAAGGACTATTTACAACAAATTCCACGTAAAATATGCAACATATCAATCTTATCTTGCCTTTGTTGGCGCAGGGATTAATATAGATTATATTTCTTACTTTTGTTTACCTATGTATGGAGTTTAACAAAGGTAAGTAATTATTGTAGTCGTGTTTATTTTATATAAAGAAATATTGTCAATAAACAGATTGGAACTATATATTATAACTATATTATTTATTATATTTTATGTTTTTTTACTGCCCGTCCTGATATGTATCCATGTCCTATACATCTATTATATTTCCTAATTGGTAAAGTTCATGAAAAGTATAATGTTGATTCAGTATTCAAAGGTAAAATGAAAAAGTTTTTAGAAGGAAAAAGGTTTTCGAGGTCAGTGAGTTATTCGTTCCTTGGGAAAGTTTCTTTATTCCCTTGAGATTCTCCTCATCGTGTATTAATATTTCCCTAAGAATTTTCAATACTTCCCGCCACACTATAAAGAAACTTATTTCTTGTTTGTTATGAAATTAATTTAATTTAAAAATAAAACGGATTGGTTCACCGAAAAAATATATATTCCACAAATTTTTCTAATCTAGATTCAAGTTACGGGTTTTATTGTCGAAATACGTTATATAATACAATTTTTTTTCTCAAAGGAAATAAGGCTTCGTTCCACGTTACAAATTACTTTTAAAATAAAAACTAGCCCTTTTTTTTTAACTGTTCATATTATATATACTTTCCAAGCGCAGTATTCATATTTTGTTTTCTTGTTCTCAGCAATTATACTCTGAAATAATATATTTTCTTTTTGTTTTAAAACTTAAATAAATTATTGTTTTTGTTAAACCATCTTTTATTATATAGAAATTAATAGTATGTGCTTTTATGTTGTTTTTTTTTTCTTTGTTCTTTTAATTTTCGCTCTATATTTTCATTTGATATTATCAGTTATTTGTCGAGTTAAACATGATGGTGATTTTAGTGGTTCATAACCGGTTACAAAATTAATGATAATACTTGTAACGTGTGCTAGTGAAAATGATCATGTTTGACAAAATTTATCCATATGCATGTGGTTGTGATAGAATGTATTAGTTAAGAAAAAACTTTTGATAAAATTGTGAACCTGCATTGTGTTGAATAAGTAAAAATCCTCTTTATATAGTTCTTTCATTCACTGTAACATCACCAAAAGCCATGCTCACGTATCGAAATGCTTCGGAAGTTTTCATTCATTTGCGTTATATTCACATAAATAATTCTTCAGAATCCACTGATTACCTTAAATTACACAAATATTCGATTATTTCACAATAAAGTTTTGCAATGTGCTGCATGTTTCCCAGGGTGATGGTTCAAGGCGTCTCATGAGGAAATTATAATGGAGCATAACATGTCAGTTATATCTGTCGGGTCAATTCTGAGGTCATGATTACGCCTACTTTTCTTGATTATTTGGGTGAGGTATTAAATATTATTGGATGAGATAAGACAATTTAATTTATTGTAATTTTCTTTAAGTCTGTTTTTACTTTTTCAACGTTCTCTATTTTGGTATTACCCTCTTTCCTTCTTGCGAGGTTTCTCTCTAGAGTTTGTTTCGGTTAGTCCGATTTAAAAATAACAGACGAGGCTTAGGGAGAAATGTAATTTCATGTAGCTAAATTAGAAAAAAATAATAAAACAGATTTTATCTTTATATTATATCAGATCATTTTCAGTTGAACTTAGTGGCGATTCAAGACCACAAAGTCAGGTTTGGGGGATCACATTTTTTTCTGAAAGTTCTGGAGAATTCAGTTTACCCTCGAATCTTTCAGTAATGGAAACATTACAGATTTTAAGTATATTCCTGTAAACTAGAGCCTTGTTATCAAATTTAAAAGCAGCTATTTATTCTTTGTATAATGTAGAATCTGTTGGAATATTCATATTTAAAAATAATGTGGTGAGGTTTTGAAGGGTCAACTAAGTAAGGGAAAAATAGGTTTCTTCGAAATAATTGTTGAAGAAAAGCAAGACGAAAATAAAAAACAATTTATTAGCCACATTAACTTGTACTTAATATTACGTTTTTTCTTCAAAAGCGATTTTGGGCTGTTTCAGCTCGTTTTTCTCCAGTTTTGGCTTTATAACCGCCATTGTAAAATTTATCATAAATCGTTTTAATCCTGTGGTTTTCAATTGACTTTACAGAATCTTACATTTTGCAGAAATTGCGAAAAAACAAATGAATTTAGAAATCACTTTTAGATCTTGGTCGATACTTTTGTCGGTCCAAACTTTAACATTTCCATAATTCGCGTTATGTGGCGGGTAAGATGCAACTACAGTACTGTATCTTTTGTATCTTTTGGCTTTTCGTCTAAGCTTAATAAATAGTTAACGTGGAAAATGCTTTCATATGCGTATCTTTTATCGATTTTACAATTATTTTTTTTAATTTCAAGGCTTTATTACTCAGCATTCCTTAGCCTAGATCTTTGATGCTACATAGATTTAAAAAAAAAAATTAACTTTTTTTCCCCCTCTTGACCGAACGAACTTTCAAAAGTAGTAAGTAAGGCCGTAGGTTGTGGCTAAGATGTTAGCGAACAGCAGAGCCCTCACACTGTTCTCGTGAATAAATAACCATTCCTCCACCCTATCTCTTTTCCTGCCGGAAGGTTCCTTCCCCTCCCAGAGTGCACAAAAGCAAATACACCCATTCGGTAATAAATATCATCGCTGTTAGTAGCAATCACTCTTGACTCACCCCTTCGCCTCACTGCAGGGGGAGTATCCCAGGAATCTCTTATTAGGCGTCTGTTGTCTTTTTTATCCGTCCGCCTATTGTACAAGAGGGAGCCGGACAATTGGTGTCCTATTGATTTATCTGAGAAATGTTTTACCCCCACCTCCTGATATGGCTGTAATAAACGCAGGATCGGTGCTTAGTCCTAACAATAAGATATCGAAAATATTCTGCTCCTCAGAAGAACTATGTGGTCGTTTATAGGGTATTCCATCACTTAGCATAATGATAATATGATATAGTAATTAGATCACATTCATTACCCTCACGACATCAAATTATTTTGAAAAAAATATTTCTTAATGATTGTATTCAATATAATGCTTTGGCTGTAATTTTGAAGTCCGTGCGATGCCAGAATTTGATTTTCTGCCGTAAAAGCAAAAAGATAGGAAATCCAGTCTACTTGACCAAAGTTGCTTTTACTCCTTCCAGTACAAGAGCCCAAGAGGAGAAAAAAAACAGCCATCTCACCCCTATTACTAGTCAAAATTGATGAATCTGCCAAGTATAAGTTGGGGGAATGAAAAACCGCGGCTGTTTCAACACAAAAAAAAATCAATTTTTCATTCGGAGCTCTATATCTTAAAAGGTAACCACAACACAAGAAAATCTAAGAGAACATCATTTAAAGTCGAATAAATTTGCTAAAATATGAGCCCTAATAGAGTTATTCACGTTAAATAGTTCTCGAAATATAGCTTTTTAAAAAACAATGTTTCATAAAAATGTACTGAAATATCAGTAGTTAGTGAATCTATTTATGTTTTATTAAACGTTTGAAACAGCCTCCATTTTTTATTCCTCCTACCTATACTTGGTAAACTCATCAGTTTTGACTATTAATTATACATAGTTTTCATTAAAGTAATCAAAAATTGGGGTGAAATAACTGCCTGTTTTTCTTCCCGGCTCTTGTACTATTCAGTTGTGTGACTGAAGTACTACTCCTTGAGTAGTGTGTTCGAAATATTTTTTTTCTTTTCATAATTTCATAATGTTTCATCAAAGAATACATATATAATATATAATATACACAAGTTCATTCACTCGTATGTTGTTTTATTTTGTATATTATATTTATCTTATAATCAATGGAAGTTATATGCAATATACCTTAAAATTTTGTTAACAATCAAATCCTAAAATATAATGTCAGATTACTGTCCCACGGATCACTGCTACATATTTAATTTAAGTAAACAATCGCCGTGTTCTCTGTGAGACAATACAGAGAGACTATTAGTTTTTTAATGTATTGTGACTTATTATTCAAAGTAGTTTTTCATTTAATTTGCGTTATTTGTTAATCAATCATTATTATAAGATCGATTTATAGAAATATTTCCCAAGGTAAAATCATGGCTTAAGGCACAATAAAGGGTAATCCAAGCTACTGTAATTATGGCTTGAGTCATTTATTATTTATTACATACAATTTTTTATAATTGCAATTGAAAGATAATAAATTTTAAATGTAACTGAACTATTTTCAAACCATGACTAATAGCGTTCTATTTTGTACTTTTAAAACTTGCTGTTATTTTGACGGATTAAAAAAAAATACCCAAGATACTCTGAACTTCTACTTGTAATTTTTTTTTTAATTACTGACAAATTCGGTTAAAAAAATGTTTAGATAGTTAAGAACTAGTGAGATTAATAAGGCTTAACACCAGATAGAGCAAATAAATAGAAACTTTATTGAAGACTATTGAAGTTAGATTTAGCTTTAAAAATACTTATTTGAAAACAAATAAATAGACAAAATGTAAAAGCGGATTCCGACACCCAGAAATTTGAGTTTTTCTGGCTCTGCAAAGGGGCAGAAGTGTCTTTCATCAGAGAGCACCCCGTAGCGAACTAATTACGAACACGTTGTAGAGAGAGAGCCTTTGATGACGTCACCCCTTGAATACCTAACAAGGAGGGCTTCTTTCCTCAAGGATTCCTCGGGCCAATTAAACCGAAAATTTCACTATCCTGGCCGGGGTGCTCTTACGCCTGCAGTCGCCTTGCATTGTCTTGTCGAAACGTTCCATTCATACTTGTCAGCATGAATGAGGTGCAGCCGACACTCAGTCTGATTTCTATTCATATTCGACAACGGTTCCGTCGCTATCGGTAACGAGGCATGTTCCATTCGAGAGCATTGCTTTTTAAAAATAATGATGACAACCCCTGATAATCGCTTCGTGATAAAATGAGAAAATATAAAGGTCATAACGATTCACGTTTATTCTGGAACAACGAATAAAGCTGAAAGCGGCATTAGCAAAACACAAGTATTGACCTGATATAAATAATTCATATTGTAAAACATGCGCAATACAAATATATTCAGGACCAAATTAGTGCATTGACTATGGTAGGATTGTAGATAACGCAACCCTTTATAACTTACTGAATAAGATCTAGAGCTGTTAATTTGCATTATACGTGTCTCGTTTAAGCGACGGTCTGTGTGTGTTCAGCCTTGCGCACGCTATAAATGTGTTAATCAATTACCTGTTAAGCACGCGAAGTGAACGCTCTTAAGGAGACACCGAATAAAATACAATCCGATGAGGCGTTCTCTCCCAGTGGAAACTATGTGACATAACTAAATCAATTACTAGATACTGGATGATTGAATTATCATCGTAATTCTAATTAAGAATGTTGTATTGGTCGGTGGACCCTCTGTACTCAGCCGTGTTTATTGGGTGTCGGTGGGACAGCGGAGCTAAGAGCTCCATTGTATTATCACTCAAAGGCAAAGGCAGCCATAATAAACACAATTACCAGTTTACATGGCCTCTATGTAAAGCTGTTCTATAAATCCACTTGATTAGAGTATTGCCGGTCCATGATACCATTACCGACACCGACTATCAACTGACTGTATTGAGTAACAAACTAAATTATTTTATAAAAAAATAAAAAAAATACCATCGCTTGAAATTATTTATTTAAAATTTTGATTTCCTATTGATTCTATTTATAAATCACATTATATTTACAATCTAATAAAAATTAATATTATACATAGTTGGTAAAAAATTAACGGAAAATTTGTGTTATTTTTACTAAGTAATTTTCTTTTTCGAAGGAACTCTATAATATTTTCGTTTTTATTTATTTATTTTTTTCTGAACAGTAAGTTATCTTCATTTTTTAAACATTTTTCAAATAATTTTACCTTAGTATTAAAATCTTCTTTACGACGTTTCCGATCATTTAACTATCTTCAGGTATATTTTCTAAGAATAATTACATTATGTATTTCTTATCTACTAGTTATTTTTAGAAATATAATTTATTACATTTAAACTTTA
>NW_027111587.1:184483-185228 GCF_000696795.3 Halyomorpha halys
ATAGTATGTATGAGATTATTCATCACTATTACTTATTGCCAACAACTGGCAGATTGTAATATCTATCAATAAATAAATCTATCAATCATCAAAAAAATATAAAATAAACTTGAATAAACAATGGTAAGAATAAAAATTAAAAATTACGTAAAATATATAGTTGAAAAAAGTACAGGAGACGTACATAAAACGAAAAAAAAAGCAGAAAAGAAGTGTTTTTTTTTTTCGTTTTATATACGTCTCCTGTACTTTTTTAAACAATATATTTTACGTAATTTGTATTCTTAACATTGTTATATTTTTTTTTATTCTTATCATCATTGTTTATTCAAGTTTATTTAATGTCTTCCTTCCTTTTATTTATGAATAATTTTCTTATCACTTAATTTTTACATAATATTTATCCTAGCCTAATTTGCCTTATTGTAATTTTCTTAGTTGTTTTTGTATCTTTTTAGCCCTGATGAAGCCCTTCAAAGTGGGGCAAAACCTTGGACACTAAATAATTAAAAACTATTTGTTCTTTTTTGACCGCATATTATTACCCTATTCTTATATTTAAGTTATACGGGTCAACTATATGTATATATATATATATATATATACACACATACAATATATTTTATTATTGATTCGCTTAACTTTTTTTTTAATTTATTTTCTCCTTGAATTGAAAACTAAATGTGTGTGTGGTAAAACAAACTACTTCAAAAACTAAACTCAAATCAAATATTCAGAGCTTGTA
>NW_027111587.1:185278-189290 GCF_000696795.3 Halyomorpha halys
TTCATCTTGTCTATTCTTTTGTTTGTATATATTTTAAGAGAGTTTTTTTTATGTTATTTTATTTTATTTTTATTTTAGTATGTATGAGATTATCCATCACTATTACCTATTGCCCACAACTGTGTAGCAGATTGTAATATCTATCAATAAATAAATCTATCAATCAAAAAAAAAATATTATAATATGTATGAGATTATCCATCACTATTACCTATTGCCCACAACTGTGTGGCAGATTGTAATATCTATCAATAAATAAATCTATCAATCATCAAAAAAATATAAAATAAACTTGAATAAAGAATGGTAGGAATAAAAATCAAAAATTACGTAAAATATATAGTTAAAAAAAGTACAGGAGACTTACATAAAACGGAAAAAAAGCAGAAAAGAAGTGTTTTTTTTTTATTCTTATCATCATTGTTTATTCAAGTTTATTTTATATTAATACTATTTTATGTCTTCCTTCCTTTTATTTATGTATAATTTTCTTATCACTTAATTTTTACATAATATTTATCCTAGCCTAATTTGCCTTATTGTAATGTTTTTAGTTGTTTTTGTATCTTTTTAGCCCTGATGAAGCCCTTCAAAGTGGGGCAAAACGTTGGACACTAAATAATTAACAACTATTTGTTCTTTTTTTACCGTATCCCTTACCCTCTTCTTATATTTAAGTTATACGGGTCAACTATATGTATATATATATACACACGTACAACATATTTTATTATTGATTAGCTTAACTTTTTTTGTAATTTATTTTCTCCTTGAATTGAAAACTAAATGTGTGTGTGCTAAAATAAACTAATTCAAAAACTAAACTCAAAGTAAATATTCAGAGCTTATGTACGCCTGAAATGTTATAGCTTTCTTTGTTAAAATCTACCAACAATAAGTGCCACTTTATAGAATCGATTTTAAACTTTTGGATTTCCTCAAAAGCGGCTTTAAAGATTTAGACTAAGCTCAAATAAACGGACAATTAGGTGCACTTTAATATCAGATTGGGTTTCCTGTCACTGAACTAATCTGATCATTACTTAAATGATCAATCTTTGAAAAAAAAACCTGTTAAGTGCTTTTAGTTTTACTTGTTTGAAATAAAAATCCAGTTCTCGTTGTTAACAATAAAAACGATTGATAAACATGGTCTATCAATGATTTTGAACTGGAAGATGCCGAGACCACTTAATCTTTTCTGATTGCATTTATATGCACGTTTCGTCATATTTTTTTTAACTGTTTCCTGACAATTTTTTTTTAAATTTATTTATTGCTATTTACAAATGTACATTATAATACATTTAGTAAATCTGATCTTAGTTAAATTGGAGTGTTACAGGCAAGTAGAGAAACTACCCATTGGTAGCAGTCTAATGACGTTTTACATTAGCTGGTCTCGTTGCCATCTTCTTTTCAGGCGCCTCGGAGGAATGTCAGGAATGGAAGAGAAAGCAAGGTTGGAAACTAGTGGGTTTGGGTGGCTATGAAGTTTATAATGGAAGGAGTATTATCTGGTTCGGGCTAGATCGGTTACATGTGGAACATTAAGGTCTTTATGTATTATTTTATTGGGACAAAGTAAAAATTATTGAGATTTTTGGATTGCAATGATTGGATACGAGAGGAATTCGAAGGTTTTGTGGAGCCCCAAAGCTCAACTCCGCATGTCCAGATTGGCCTTATTAGATCAGTATTTTGTAATAAATTGGAAGTTTAGACCGTTTGTCCAGCAAGTGCTGTAAAAGTCGAAATCGACATACAGTTTTCTGTCTTTTTTGTCTTGTGTGAGGATTCCAGGCTATTCGTTTGTCCAGATGTAGTCAAAGGTAGCGGATCTGTTCGACAGGGGTAAGTCAACATTATTAAATGATATTGTACGGCAGTCGGTAGGTTTACGACGTAGGGTAAAGGTAATTTGATGGGATTTGTTTGGATTTACTTTAATCCTCTAATTATGACACCATTCTTTGAGGGCTGTGATATGGGATTTGAGAGTTTGGGGTGGAATCAAAGGGTTATTATTAACAGGGAGTACACACGTGTCATCAGCGTAAGCTGTGAGGGTGGTGTCAGGATTGGTTGAGATATCAGCTGTATAGACGGTGTAGAGGATGGGACCGAGGACACTACCTTGAGAAACACCAGCGAACTGAGAATAGAGGGAAGCCTTGGCAAAAATAAATTTGATTTTGGATATTTTCACCGCAAGAAATCCTAAAATACGAAATTTTATAGTAGGTGAAAGTTGTGTGATTTCTTTTTTTTTTCCATATTTCACACCTAATTTCTTGTCAGTGACATATCCTTTTACCACATACTGGTTTTAATTTCTTAGTTTAATGTAAAGATAAAGATATATGTCATCTTTTCTTGTAATAGTGGGTTAGAATTTTCTTGAACAGGCTTTAACCGAAAATCTAGTTGAGTATTAAAATAAATGAATTATAAATATTTTTTCAAACTGTATACATATGTTTACACTTACGTATTAGAGACCTATGTAAATATTATTTAATTATAATTCATAGCATGTCTTATCCAGAAATGTCTTGTCCATTTTACTAAGAAAAGTACTAATTACACTATTCCTTATATACGAGATTCTACTGTAAATAGACTCGGTTTTTTTTATTATGCAAACATTTATAATCATTCAACTAATTTTTTTTTTGTTCAGTAGAAAAATGTTTTGATAGCTCATAAGGTAATGGCTATTGGCCTGAAGGTAATGTTCCACCCCTCTTCCGTAACCACACAATACACTAAAATAATTTTGTTATTAAATTATCCCTCGTTATAGGATCCTCTAAACTATCAATGGAAAATTACATATCGGTACGTCGCTCGGATATATAATTCCCAGTACCCCGAAATGCTCTGCGATGCATTTCACTACTGCCGCATTGGAGCGTTGTCTGTTGCATTGCTGCTATTGTCGCCGGACGATGAGAGGCTGTTGGAAGCCACCCCTAATAGGCCTATAGCTATAGCTCAGGGGATGAATCACCAGGCAGGAATGCGATTTGCCCGGAGTATTTAGGGAATGCAGCCCCGTCTGCGTGGAGTTTCATTGAACGGTACCCGCTTGTGTTCCGCCGGGATTGTGGTGCTTTTTCAATCATTCTACGGAATTGTATCGCGAGGCGGTGGTCGGGCTCTCAGTGTTTGGTTTGTCAATCCACAGCTATAACATTCTACGTGCTATGTTATTTTTTTGTAAAATAGAATATGCAATAATTCCGATTAGGATCACGTTTATGTAAATAATATATGTTTTAATTAATTAAAAAGAAAAGATTTTTAATAGTAATTGGGTAATCTAAAAACTCATCGTTGATTCATTTAACGAATCGACCACCTCTATGATCTTCTGAAAAAAAGGAGATAAATTCAAATTCTTTTTCAAGTAGGACTAATGTTATTCAGCTATGTTTAATATTATTGGAAAATAATATTAGATCTTGGAAATAAAAAATTGCCTATAATAAATAGTGCTCAGTAATTTTATTTTATTTTTATTAGATATGTCAGGTTTCTGCCCAATTATTTTTGTCAGTTATCACCAATAAAAATTGAAGTAAAAATCTAAATATTTGTTTAGTAGTATAACTTTCATTATGAGATAGCAGAAACCGAATAGAGTAAAATGTAGATCCATTAAAATTTCCATTATAAAAAGGAATATTTATTTCTTTTCTAATATTTCTGTTAGATGAAGAGTAAATCTCAGTGGGTCATACATCTATTTTTTTACCTGTTCTTTCATTAACCGTTTTTCTATGTTGAATTAACCTTATTCCAAGAACAATGGAGGAATGTATGTTTGTTTCAGTGATCAAGAAGTGCACCCTTTGCAAGCATTTATTAGAGTACTAAGAGCATATTAAATTATAGTTTATACAAGTATTCCCTCCTAAAAATTATAGTAGTACTGGAGGTACAGAAGCAAAAACAAATTATTAATTTTATAAAAAATAATTGTGAGAACTTTTAAATAATTTTAATT
>NW_027111587.1:189365-197340 GCF_000696795.3 Halyomorpha halys
AACTATAATTTTAAATAATTTTCTTAAAAGTTCGGAAAAAATATATAATATTTCAGAAATTTGTTAAAATCTGCCAACTTGAACGGCCTCCCTTAGTTTTGATCCTAGGTATGTCTTTGGCAGTATTTATTGTAAATACCAATATTTAGACTGGATCCAAATATTTAAAATAACTAACTGTAGATTGATAATATACTGACAGCTCGATTTTTTGTAGTATTAAAGAAGTTTCGATTTTGTTTTTTATTGTCGGATGTAAGCTATACAACCATCACATTAAATAAATATATATACATAATAGTGTGATTAATATGATAATAATACATACAATTATTTAATTAAAATAACATAGGTTATAATTTGATTGGATAATTTTGGCTGATATATATGATTTTTAGTGCACTGAAACGAAAAAATAATGATGCTATAACAATGTTAACTTATGTCAACTGTTCCATCCCATAATCATTAAATAAGTAGATAAAAAGTTTTAATTAATTTTTAAAAAAAGCTAAAGAAACAGATTTAAATAATTCAACTACAAAATTGCTATAAAATGTAACTTGAACCCTGTATTATTCTTTCATAGTTTGACCAAATTCAAATGTTCCGATACCGTTGGATAGTTTTCTGATAACTTGAAGATAATGTAGTTTTCTTTCTTTCTGCTGGTAAAAATAAAATATACATTTTATAGATTTGAATGCATTTAAAAAAGACATATTCAAATAATCATTTACGGGTTCCATTATATCACAAATTGAAGTTGGTTTATTTGAATTCAATTACTGCCATTTAGTACACATTAACGTCCTTTTGATACCATACAAATTAAATTTGATCAGTTGATTACCTTAAGAGAGAAATGCTTTATTCAGCCATGCTTCCCAATTAAATTAGGTTGCTACATTACACAGCCAATCAATCAATCTATGACCGATCATCTACACAATATATATATATTGTAATATATACGTAATGTAATATATAAACGAGTATATATATATATATATATATTCGTATATTATTAAAAAAATAAAATTGTTTCCCCTTTTTCTCTCACAATCAATATTAGCCTACAAATCCTAATACTACAAGTACTAAATACAATAATATTTAGTTTTATATCATTTCATTCATTTTTCTTCTCTTTTCTTTCTTTACTTGACAATTCAATTCTCCCTATCTCACTCTCTCAGACCTACAATTTCCAGTGATCCGCTATCGATGTTCGATACGTTAAACAAATTTATCATCTGATAGAAATATGGAGTCAAACCAAGGACATATTAATAGTAATCGTAGTAAATCAGTTTATAGAATGAAACACATAACTTTAAAAAAATGATATATATAAGTACATAAAACTAGGAATACTTCAATGAATAGATAGGTTAAAAAGAAATAATTTCATAAATAAGTTCAGGGAATACATAATTTAAAACACTCATTACAAATCATAAATGGTTTTCATGATTTTTATCAAAAATATGTATGCGTTAGAAGAAAACGGAGTTCATTTTCGGTTTCAGCTCACCAAAAAAAACATTAAGATCAGCAGAATTATCCAATCAAATTTTCATTTTTTTATTTTTTGTAGACCTGCATAATTAAATAAATGGCTTTCTATATACCGTAAACTGATGATAGAGAGGGCGATTTATATCAATTGAAAATGATAGATAAAATATATCCCCTAATAAATAATGAACAATATTGTAGAGACAAGATTCAATTTCTTCTTAACAAGCTATAGTTTCGCTCAAAGCCTAGTTAGCAGAAGTTGTTGGAAAACTTTACCAAGTGTTTTATTCAATATAACTTGTACTGCGACTGGAAAGCTTTCAACGGATACATTAAGAGTTCTTACAACCTCTCAACTTCTTGATTAATCGTTGCTTGAGTCTAACATTGTAAATTTCTTTATTCCCATTTGATACCTGTTAAATTACCAAAACAGGTTATCCAGGCTATCTTTATAAGTTTATGCAATTAAATTATTTTTTCTTTGATATTAAAATTATAAAGGTAAATATATCATATATGTAGTTTTTTATTAAGTAATACAAAATATCTAAATCAATGATTTTTTTTTATTTTGTTGCAGGTATAAGCAGTGAAAAAGTTTAATGATTTTTTGATTGACGCAAGTATTAATATTTTTATACTTTTATTAAAAAAAAAAAACTGCTAAGTACATAAGCCCGTCAGCTTCCTTACCAATTATGTTCGATAATTTCTTTTTATTCCATCCTTACTATTTTTATTTGCGAATTAATAAAACTATACAGTGTCCTCATAACTACATAACATTTTGGAATTTTAAGGTGGGTTACAGTGTTTGTTGCGTGGAGAGGGCCTCTATACAAAATAAAATTATTTTTATATGAGGCGTGTCATGGAAAATATTTGTAATTGATGTAGTTCGACAAAATACCTAAAAAAACTCTATTCGACCATTATACTTTCCTTTAACTCAGGGCCAAATCCGTAGAGTAATTTTTGAGATGTAGGAGGTGTGCCAAGCAAAATTCTAAACCGAATAGTGAATAAAATCTACATGAATAAAAAGTTTTGCTACTTTTAGGAATTATGAGAGAAAAAAATATAATAAATTGTATTTGCTTGAAAAATTTACCTAATCTAATTTTATATAAACAGTTGTAAACTATTTTTGTTTCACTATTGACCGCAACCCTGACCATCTCCCTATATATCAATTTTTACTGTCAACTGTACATACATATATATAATCTAATTTTAAATTTGATTACCTAATATATTTCAATCTATTTACATTTGATTACCTAATCTATTTTTATATCAATGTCTGTTTAACCTATCGCTTTGAACAGCCCTGATGAAACCCTGCAAAGTGGGGCGAAACGTCGGACATTAAATAGTTATAAACTATTTGTTCTTTTTTGACCGCAACCCTGACCATCTTCTTATATTTTTTAAATTTATTTTATTGTATTTATTATTATTATTTTAGTTAATGCAAATATGCAATAGTATAATTATGTACTAACATCCCTAATACCAGTATGGTAGAATTTATTATTCCAATAAACATTTTTAAAAAATACTAACAATTGCAAAATTGTATATTTTATCTACTGCATTTTATGTACAATAATAAGGCTCAGTAAATAAAAGGTTATTTTTTTTCCATAAAAATTACAGAATTTAATAAAATAAAAGTAGTCAATATATAAAATAAGATACACTTCTTTTTTTTTTTAATCTGCAAATGAACCATAAATAACTAAATTCTTCCACCGATTGATTTTTGTGTCTATTGGCCGGTTTTAGATATAAATATATCTTATGTTTTACATTCATATTTCTAATATTTTCTCTGGATTATTTTCTTAAAAAACAAAAGAACATTCTAAATTTTCTCTGTGAAGCGCAATATTCTATACCGTTATTGAATCTCCTACGTGCTATTGTATTTAGGCTTTAGGCTCAGTATTATTTTATGATTTCTAGATCGATCTGCACTGTTTAATAATTTAGTTTAGGGATAAGGGTTGGTCCATGGGTTTGTGATTGTTCCACGAACTCATCTTAATTTTGGAAAATAGTTTTGCTTCCTTTGCTTTCAGAATACAATTTCTGTTGATTGCCTGGATTTACATTTCCAGGAATTCTGGATTCATTTTATCGTTTTCAAAATTAAATGTGTGCCGAGGTGCATTGCAATAAAGGGCAATTATTTATTTTAAAAAAATATATATATTTGAAGTCCCTTCACTAAATCTGGTTTTTGATATTACCCAACGGAGTTTTATGTATCCCAAGCTTTACCCAACTTGTTTGTTTTTTTATTTTCTCCATATCCATATTATAACAATTCTTTAGTAAACCCGAGTCAGTGTGAGTGCTCTTACCTAAATTATATCAAAAAGAAAACAGAAAAAAAATTAGATTAAAACACCATAAAATGAATTTTAGCAACCTATTAGCTTGAAATAAATTATTGATTGTTTTCGTCATTGATCTAGATTAAAAAGGAACTAAAAAAACTTGCAGTCTAATATTGGAAAAGTACTGAGATTTTTTAACCATTGAGCTCTAAATAGAGGCAGCTTAAGTTTATTAAAGGGGCCGCTCTTAGCACAGTGGTTAAGACACAGTCATAGTCATACCAATTTGATGTCTATTGGTGGTGCCGGTTCGAATCCGGCCTGGGTCGTTGACTTTTTTCAT
The DNA here is from genome assembly GCF_000696795.3 of Halyomorpha halys. Classification (NCBI taxonomy): domain Eukaryota; kingdom Metazoa; phylum Arthropoda; class Insecta; order Hemiptera; family Pentatomidae; genus Halyomorpha; species Halyomorpha halys. The sequence goes on from NW_027111587.1 coordinate 193,581, forward strand.
TGAGTGGTGGTCCCACAAAACGAAAAACTTTGATCCCCATCCATATATTTAGGCAGTATAGGACTCCAATGGGAGTCTTGGCCGAAAAAAAAAATTGTTAAAGAAGAGTAATGACTTTTTTTTTAATGAATCTAGGTATTTAACGTTTCTTCAATAAATTTGTGATGTCCTGATTATTTTCGCCGATAACGCAGTTCTATTTTCAGTATTATTGTTGTAACATTATATTAGTATTGCTATTTAAGTTAAGGGATGCTTTACGAATGGATAACCCAGCCTTAGTAAAGTTTTTTTAAAACAAAGGATTACGTAAAATATTCGAACCGAAAAAGATGAAACTATAGTAAACAGAAGCTTTAGAAGGTTACACAATGCCGAATTAAAACAAGTTCATCTAGCAAATATAATCCAGGGTTTTTTTGTTGGCCAAGACTCTCATTGAAGTCCTATACTGCCTAACCATAGTTAGGGGTCAAAGTTTTTTATTTTGTGGGACCGCCACTCACTCAGGCCGGATTCGAACCGGCACCGCCAATAGACATCAAATTGGTAAGGCTGTGTCTTAACCACTGACCTACGATTGGCCCATATTCCAGGTTATAGCATTGATTAAGTTGGAGGGCTTAGTAATGAACGAAACTCTCAAATGTTGATAAACCCTGAAACAGCGGATAAACGTTGGAGTGGTAGACCGAAGCGTAGATGGGAGGCGTCAGAACTGATCTAGTTGATTTGGATTTGGATAAGCGGCTCCGTAGACGTTAGTGGCATCGGCATCGAATCTACGGTTTTGATAAATCTTTATTATTTGTATTGTAAGAGTAGGCTCTAAACATAAAATTGAAAATCTTCAATTTTTATTTATGTAGATTTGATTGTTTATACATCGAATTAACACATGCCGTATTAAAAATTTTCTCACTGGCTGATTCTGAGATATTTTTTAAGTCACTGACACCATTGATTTATCAGATGTACGCGTTTCACTTTATTTCTGGTAATATTCTTGAAGAATTTGACTGTTATTCCTTTGCGTAGGCCGTTCCGCCTAAATCAAATTTTCCCGATTTCATTGAAATACAGCAAATATATACTTTTTCCCGAGGGTGGAGCTGTTATCAGTTTTTCGCTATTAAGTGGAGTTGACCGAGACGTCCAATTAAGTGTGCCAGAGACAGGGTCTGTTTGGCCAGCCCTGGCTCAATCTCGGTGATTGGCTTCTATCCTCCCCTCCTCGAATCCTCCCCACCTCCCCACCTACTCAGATCTTCCTTATGAGAGGACTACTTCCGGGAACACTTGAAGAAATCTACCCCTTTTCCCTTTGGGTTGTACAATGGTGTAATCCATGAAGTATAGTGGGATTAGGAGGAGCCGTTCTTTACTTGGCAAGCGATTGATTCTCCGAACCGAAAGACCTTAAACAGTGAAGTTTATCCATGTATATTTAATTAAAACATTATTTGATTTATTTACATAAGTATAAAAGAGAAAAAGTGAAGCCGGTATTTAAGAAGGAACTGCTTCGAGAAGTTGTGAAGTATTTAATGATGGAACTTTTCTTTGCTGACTCTGTGCCTATTAAATACTGTAAACTTAAAAAATAAATCAAAACAATTTCAGTGAAGTAAATAATTATTAAGGAGTGATTTACTAAAAGTTAGTTTAGTGTATAACAGTACAATTATAGGCCATACTTTAACCGGATTAACTCCTCACTCCTATAAATTTTAGACTTTATGCAACTAGTACATGAGTATTTTATCAATAAAATGTAAAAAACATAAAATAAAAAAGAGTAAAAACAAAACAAATTATTTTTAAAAGAATTAAATAGATACATAAATAAAGATATAAATACAAATAAATGGCAATTTTATCATTAAAATATTTTTAAAAATAAAATTAAAATAAATAAACAATAATTAATACAGGACTATAATCTTAAACTTCTTCTTTTGCTACTCCTCATAGTGCCTAATCAGCGCAGGGAAGCGTTCAGCCGCAGGCTCCAACATTCTCTATTGGAGCTAGGTTCCTGGCCTGACGAAGATACCTCCCTGTAAACCCAGTCAACATTCTCCAGATAGGACATCTTTGGTCCTCCACGAGGCCCTCTGTTATCCGGTATTTACTCCATCGTCTTTTGGAGGTCCCTATGATCCTCCATACAAATGACGTTACCGAACCATTTCAACTGCCGTGTCTGCAGAACCTCCTTCACAGAGGCAAACCCCAGTTCCTAGCGTATCCTCATTTCGGACGTTATCTCTCCTCGTGTTCTCCACCGTTCTTTGCAGAAACTTAATTTCTGCAGCAGTGACCCAACTCTTCTGCCAGTCAGTCATTATCAGCTCCATACAATAGTATCAGCAAATATACAGACTTGCAGATCTGGAGCTTGACCGTCCTACCTACCTCTCGTTTCCCTATTACAGTATTGCAGATCTGGTAATAGACTGCATTAGCCTTCTTTATCCTGTTTGATATTTCTGAGTTTATTTTCCCAGACCTGTCTATTATAGTTCCTAGGTAGGTGAAATCTGTAACCACTTCCATTTCTTCCCCGTTACAATATATATTGAGATCTTCTACTTGCCTCCCCACTTGTAATATCTTGCTTTTTGCTGGTATTTATTCCCATTACTTTCCGGTGAAGTTCTTTGTGCCATTCGGTCACTGCCTGTTGTGATTTATAAGTAGTGTCCGCGACGAGAACAATATCGTCCGTAGAGGAGTTGTATGACTTATATTATTGATGATTATATTATATATGACTATGATTATTACATATATATTTTTGTATTTAACATTGCTTCCAAAACGGTAAGAAAAGTCGTGTGAGTGAGTACATCAGATGTACTTAATTTTTACTTGTATCAATTTCTTTTCTCATAATGTCGGTTCTTATTAATTCTCAGTATATTTATTTCTAATACATATTCAAGATTGAATAACTTAAAGTTAATTTAAAACCTGGCGTGTTGCTTCGCTTAAATTAAATAAAATTACAGTCTTAGTCAGAACATTTTCAAGGGATAGCATAAGTTTCTAACGAAGACGTCTCAATATTTAGACTAGATTAATCCAAATTCCCAAATTAGGAAGTTTTAAACGCGATCATAATACATAGTTTTAATTTTAGGTTTCGCTTATTTACGTAATAGATTAGTTGTGTTATTTTATTCTACTTAATTACTTACAAGAGAACTTTACTTTTTATTATTTTATCTTGTGAGTGTGAGATAATCAGTTCAGAAGAAGAACAAGGATGCATTGTTGAAGATCAGGTAAAAATTAATTTCAGATGCCTTGTCGATTCCAAAGCACTATAAAGAATGTATCCCTTAACAAAAAATTAATATAAGAAAAAAAAATAATGAACATTGGTCATGAGGCGGAAGGTTACAATATAAAAGATTAACGAGAAGGAGATGAAAACTTTTTCTCTTGCCTCAAAAGACCTTTGGGACTGTTCTAAAGAGAAAGAGAGAGTGAGTTTCATTTGTATTTATAATAAATTTTAATTATTCTTTTAGCTCAACATATTTTCGTATTACTAGCAATTTAAATATTTTTTAATTATAAAAAAGTCCATTGCTTCATTCATGGTTGCACAGCAAAATTTGCAATAATTGGAAATTATTATTTAGAATTGAGTTATTGTTTCTAACCTGGCTTCTCCTTCATTACCTAATAATCCTCCTAGGCGTCTGAAAAGAAGATGGCCTCGAGATCTTCTCCTCTAGAAATGTTATTG
>NW_027111587.1:197461-212526 GCF_000696795.3 Halyomorpha halys
AAAAAAAAAAAAAAAAAATTGAGTTACAGAGATATCTTTTTGAAATTTACTGCTGCAGGCGCATGCGCTTTGCGTTTTTTCGTTTCGCTATGCTGATTTATGTGTTTATATCACAATAGTTACGAAATAATTGGTATTTTAATTTCACTTAATTTATATTTGAACTTTTCAGTTAACAAGAAAAAAACGCAACAAAATATTTTTTGGTATTTTCAATATTGTTTCTATAACAATTATTAATTGGCGTGGTTAAGAGCAGAATGTGATTTTTAATAAAGTGTTTATATTATATTATATTTAATGTTTTTATATTCCTATCGTATTTTTGTAAAAGAAATTTTTTTTTTGTTTTGAAATTTTTGGAATTGCAGTTAATTACTACAGTTAATTACTGCAGTCAACTAAGACTCTTATTTGCAAAATTATACCGGAATGTATGAATGATCGTAGTGAATAATATAAAAATTTCTGTTGAGAAACGATCGAGGATTAAATTTAACTCAAATTTGGATGATAAGAAGTTGTTTGTTGCTTGGACTCTAACACATTTTTTTTTTTAAATTAATTTCAATACGACTGAAAGCTTCCAAATAGCATGAAGGCAGAGTAACAGTCATTTCAGGAATTATTTTATAATTAAAAAAAAAATAGGTTAACTAAATTTATGAAATATCCTGTGACATTATTCAAACAGTAATATTACATAATGACTTATGACTAAAATTAATTCTCAAAATTCTATAAATTTTTCGAAATGTTGATTATCGTCAAGTGATTGACTTATTGAAGAGTAATAAATATTGTGTTCTAAGGAAAATTGAATAGACAGTGGATTCGAATATAAATTGGGTGCAGATTGCTGAGAACTGATGGCATCGTTGCCGACCATTGGTTGCAGCATATTTGCAAGATCCTCTGGGCACAATTAAAATCTGATTGGTTTATGACTCTATGGAATCATGATTTGCCAATGCATTGACTTAATTAATTAATTCCCAATTCGTCGAGTAGAATATTTCTTAAACGTGATTTCATGAATAATTTTGCATATAATCCATCAAATTTATTTATTAAACTAGTACACAAAATTAGAGGGATCTCTTAGGCAAACAAATTTATTTGACTTCTTGTTTTAAACAAAGTCAAGAATAAAAAAAAAATTTTGAGTTAAATAAAAAAAGGTTTGTTTCCTCGTTTAAAAATTCTGGTGCGGTGTGTACACCACACACCTTTTATTTACTTAGAGTTGGAATAAATCTCCACTAGTTCAAGTACAGTTATTTTTAATAGTAGTCATTGAGGCAATAAAATAGTTTCCGATGCTAATTTTCCAAATGAGTGTTTCAGTTTACAATTCCATTAACTCCAAAGTTTCAGAAGCGTAGTGTTAATACCATTTCTTGTTAAAAAGTTTTAATATTTTTTTTCTCTTAACGAATATTTCAGAAACATAGGTATGATTATGTATATATACCTATATTTCAAATAATCAACCGAATCAACAGCATTAAACACAAAGAATGACGCTAATAGATATTTTAAATAATAATGCACTAAGTTTTATGTTTAGTTTAATTTCTGGGAAGAGAATCTCTTCAATTCTAATGGGGAAAATATATATATACCCGAAACAATATGGCGTCCGAATTCGATTTTAATACAACAGGTGCGGAAATGAATGGGAAGTGATTGCCTATTGTGCAAAAAGAACTTCGAAGATAAAAAAAATAAAAAATTGCTACAAAAAATAAATAATGCCGTCCATTTTTTACTCCGCGTCGGAAAGGTGTAGGTACCGTAGCAAACTTTTCCCCTGTCAGAGTTCTATTTACATATACCGTTGCTAATATTTGCACGTTCCCTATCTGCAAACCCCCGCCTCGGGTCGAGTAATCAAATCCTTTGTTTGAGGACGTCTTTAAGCATTAAAAGCAAATTTGGAAGATTAAATAAATGTTAAACACGTCTGCATCAATCGACAAACGTTTATATATCGCTTATCCACCATTGTACGTGATTAATACGGTTGGAATATACAAAAGCTTATTCTTCACCCGATAGATTTGCTATCCTTGTTTTCCATCATAACCATATCCTATTAAATGATGTTGTGATATTAATTATTTTAAAAATAAATCATTATTTCACGTTATTCAGAACCGTGTACTTCAATCGCTTCGTTCTATTACAATCATGAATTAAATTTTAGAGCAATTTTGCTTTGGGAAAAACTCCAATTACAACTTTTTTTTATATTCATAATTTATGTATTATTTTTCTCAAGAATTAACTTTGATTTATTCGACTATATATTCAAAATCACATTATAATAATTGTAATCCTTAATAATAAGGAAAAAAACTTAAAATATAAAATAACGATTATTTTTTTAGTTATATTTTACTAAACCTCTAATATCTCTTATTTTTTAACGACATTATTTTACACTCAAAATAAAATTCAAAAGGCTCTAACTTAATCATTATTTTAACTAGCAGGTGATTTGTATTTTGAATTTGATTTCAAACTGATTTAAATCTGTTCACCCACTCTTGAGATATAAAAGGAAAATCAAATTTAAACTTGGTTAATGTTCACACTTATTTATATTCTAGCCTACCTCTAAATAGTAAAAAAAAAATAAATAAATAAAAAAATAAACATCAAAAGTGCATTTATTCTCCCTTTAACTAGTAAGTGGAATAAAAGTGTATGAAAAGTCGGAAAATATTTACACTCATTTTCATTTCAAACTATCTCCTCTATTAGAAAACTTGTTTCAGTCAGAAAATCCTTTTATCTTATGCCGAGATTCAAAGGAAAATTTCTGAACAATGATTAATGTTAAAATATTTTATCCGTAGTCTTGTGGATTTAATTTCATCGGATTAGCGAGATTACCGCAATTAGTTCAAATGTTAGGCATGTCAGAGCGTTTTGAGTTTAATTTTGGTGAAAAAATAGCTCTAAAAAAAATTAGAGCTAATCGATGCCTAGTTAGCTATTCTATAAAAAATCTAAATGTCGCTGTTTGACCAAACTAGTAATGATGCTTTAATTTAATGACAAATATTTACGAATTATAAATTACCGATTGATTGTATCAAAATGCATAAAATGCTGCCTACTTTGAACTTTAAAAAATGGTAGGTGAACCTATTTTTAAAAATTAAATAAATTACTGGTTACGTTTTGATTTGGCCAAAATTTTCTCAATTTTAGTTCTTGATTGCAAATAATTAGCTCAATTACCATCCATCCTTTTTTTTTTTTAACCATTCATGAATCATAATTTAACACTCATTATTGGATTGTAATTTGATAATTGGATACTTTCAAACGTTTATTATTTGTAATTTTGATATTTGTTTCTGTATATTTCCGAAAAGAGGTTACCTGATCCGTATCTGGGTCTCATTGCTTCATTTCTCTGTGTACATTGACCAGCTAATTAACAGATAATGAAGAATTGCCTCAAACGGCGGTCTGGATTTTTAAATAGAATTTCCAGGATGATTTTACGCTTTCAATTCCTTTCCAATGTTTGGGATACTCTCACTTCTTCAATCAAGATCCTTACCGCAAATTTTCATTAGCCAAGTTTCTAAAGCAGTTGCGTTCGCAGTTTCTAAAGCAGTTACTCGCGCTACTGTTCCTTTGTTACGTGTTTCCTCAAAGATGAATAATCGATATTTTGGTTGCACACTGAGTAGGCAAAATCATTTTTAAATTGAAACTGAAGACTAAAATTTTAAAAGTCCGTCTTTTGTAGGCTATTAAAAATTTAATTAAAAAAAAAGATAAGTACGTCAAACTATTCCTCTTTACTGAAACATGGAAAATAATTGGTTGGTTCGTATTGTGATAGAGAATGATGAAACTCAATGTAGACGCACTTATCCTAAAGTAATGGGGCGAGACCGTGAATGACTTTCATTTCTATTGTTTTTTTATTGAATGAAACATGTTTCATCTGAAATTTAAATCGGTAATAATAATTTACTTAAATTAAATTATAACTAGTTATGTCCCTAAATACTCTATCGAACACTTTGCCCAAACCTGTCATTAAGGACAATCTATAAATTACTTCAAATTCACAATCTCATATCCAGTTATGCAAACTATTCTGCCAAGGTAAATTATAAATAATCAAATTAACCTATTCATGTCATTATTTCATTTAAACATGAATAATTTAAATTGAAAAGAATCTAAACATTGATACCACTCATTACACTAATATCAACTATAATATTATTTAACCTTTTATGTATCGATGAAGGTATATTGTTATTGATAAGTGAGTGATATCGGTGTTTGTATTATTTGCAATTAAAATTATTTATATTTAAATGAAATAGTGACATTTATTGACTTCCCGTATAATATAATACCTAACGAGAATAGCCTGGAAAAATGTTTAATAGTTGGATGTGATGCTGTAAATTTATAGTTTGCCGAAACGTTTCACATTTAAAGTGATCAATAAAGGGTTTTAGGACATAATTGGATATGATTTATTTTGATTGAATAATAAAAACAGTCTCCAATTAGTTATAAGATTACATATAAAGTCGTAATCATTTAAATCAGTCAAAATTTCAAGGGTATGCAATTTTTTTGTAAAGTAGAGCAGCAAAAGAAAGAAAAACGTTCCAGAAAGTGATGATTACTAATTTTATTTTTAAGTAAACTATATTTATTTATATCCTAATATAATGTTTTTCGTCATCATAATTGTGCTTAATACGATCCGAACTCATATTCCTATGTTCACATTCACTCTTATCTCAACATGAAAAGTTTAAGAAGTAATTGCATACTTTACCTCGTATTTTTCAAAATTATAATAAAATAAAACAGCTTTAACATTGATTAATTATGTAATCTTATAATTGAGCCAACTATGTATGCTGTGAAAATCAAGAGAGAACATATCATCAAGCATGTTCAAAGGTCAACCTGTGCTCGAATTTTTTAATGATGGTCCATTAAAAGGGAATGTACAAGGGACAGGATGATGTTTATTTTAATTTTAATACGTCCAGCAATTGATATTATTCGTATAATTTTAATCATACAATGAAACCTGGTTGTATAACAGAAATAAATTATCAAACAGGTAAAACTTGAATCCATAGTATGCTACCAATTTGTGCATTTTTTATTATATCATATTGATTGGATTCTGTAATAAAATTTGTCAAATTACATTACAATAGTAAATTTTTATTCCTTTTATGGTACGAATTGATAAAATCTTACTTCTTAAAATAACTTAAAACAATAATTACTTGCTTACAAAGTTTTTTTGGTTTAAAAATACGATTCCCTGTTGCGGTGACTTAATTGATTAAAATTAAGGAAGAGCTTTTCGCTTATGATTTTTTGTTTTATTAGTAAAAACAGATTTTTTTAATGAAAAATATAATTAAAAGAGGATGATATGATTTAAGCTAATTAGTTTTCAGTTTTAGTAAGAGTTTAACCAACCTTTAAATTTATATGTAAATTTAATTTTTTCGTTTGTTTACTTTTAATTCAAGGATATTGAATTAATTTAAAATATTATTTTTAATATGTAATTAGATTAAGAATATATCTATTTAGACAGCTTTATGGCGAAGGACGATTTAGATCAGTTTGTATAATGCAAATTTCAATTTACATAGCTTATTTAACGTAATGCTTTAGTGTTTTAATTAATTTATTTACTAAATTGATTGTTTGTTTAGCTATTATTGTTAAACCGAATAGGTATTATTATGAAGAGAAGCGCCCCGCAGGGCCTCTTGCCATCAGCCCAGCGAAAGGCCATCGTCTCCCCTTTAGGCCAAGCTCTCCCGGGATTCGGGGCCAAATCAATCATAATTGGTTTTCCTTAAGGCCATCTCGGATATTCCGTCCTTTCAATTCCTCTGGATGGTTCAGAGCAATTCAGCTGTGTCCTCTCTACGAAAGGCGCCAAATCCATCTTATATTATCAACTATTTATAAAAAAAAAAAAAAAAAAAGAAAAAAAACCATAAGACAAGAGAAGAGAAAAAGAGACATTCTGCATTTTCAAGTATGTAGTCTCGATTCTTCTGCTGAAATAAACAGAAGAAAGGTTTGTGCTCCCTCTTGGCGTTAATATTTTATCACGCTCTTCTTTTCTTATCTAACTGATCCCAGAGGAAAGTTCAAAACAAATGCCTAGTGAGTACTAGATTTTCAGATTTTTTTTTTTAATATTTATTACTCAACTTGATATTTATAATTCCAGATTTTTTTTTTCTTTGTAGATATTTAATATTTTTGGAATATCGAACTATTGAATAAATACAAAATAGTCCACAAAAAATTTGTGTTCATCTTGAATCTTGCACTAAAAGTGAAACTTCTGGAAATGAAATAATTTATTAAAATTGTTTAAATAGTGATCATGCGTTTCGGCTTATAGCTTTTAGCAGAAAATATTAGTTTAATAATAATAAGAATAGACGGCCAAATGTTCTAAGTAAATTTTAGCAGGAATTATTTTTATATTGTAATAAGTAATTATGTGAGATAATAGGAGCTAACACAATAGGATTGGCACCGCCGAGATTGTTAATTCCTTTAAGTCCCTACTCTTCTATTACGATATACAACTTAACCTACTAGAATTGACCATTACAACCACCACTTCACTACATCTGATTCATCTGGTAACATGAAATCAATTTGCGCCCTAAGTATATTTTTTTATTGAGTTGTCAAACATCGGTTATGAAGTTTTGCATAAAAAAATCGATTAACAGTGATTTTTGATCTCTGTCTTATTGAAAAAAAAATCGTTGACTTTAATTGATACTGAAATAATTTAGACAGCTAAATTACCCAACAAAAAAGTAAAAAACGTTAGTTCAAGAGACATTTAATTTTCCCGTAGTTGAGAACATTATATCGTAGTACTTAAGATTATTTGAAGATATTAAAATGACAATTAAATTTCGTAGAAGGAGAGTTTTAATCATTATAAATAAAAAAGACATTTCAGGTCCGCAAATTTTCACTGTTTTTATCCTCATAATTTAATAAATCATTGTCTAACTTATATATGACGTAAGTTATTTCCACTACAATAATTGTATGGTATATAGAGATCTATTCTGGATTAGTAGATTTTAATTCTATTCCGCGAAATCCCCAAACACGCTTTCCCGCTCTACATATATAAAAAATGTAATAAAGTATCACATTATTTAGGTTCAATAAAATCCCTTCTACTAACTCAATATCCACAAAAAAAATAAAGTAAACCAAAATAATTTGGTATTCCTGGAAGAAATATGTTGAATATTTTTTCATTTTCCCAGAATTGTGATTTTATACAAATTGAAGTTTATGCCTGCCCTTCAAATATATTTATAACATTTGATATTCCACATTGGTTTGACATCACTTCCAGAGATTATTAAAAAGCTTTTTTCATTATTCTCTTGACAGGTTGAAATTTGTTTCATATTTAGAGTTTCAGAGGTAATAGTTAAACCATAAAGGTTGAATTTTCATTATTGTATATTTTTTTTTCTAATACACTCACTGCTACAAATACAATTTTAAGCGTCCAATTTTGTTGATATAGGGTTTTACTTTCACTTACCTATCTATGAAATATATAATAAAGGAAAAGTATGGGATCGTAAAAAAATATGGATTCGATTTTTCATCAGAATCACACGTTTTGAGGTCGTCCGAGTCTGAATGACCAAGTCTCGCAAGTGTGTGTAGTAGGAATGGCTTAAAAACGCTAGCTTAAATACGAAAAGTCATAAAAAATTGGAATTACATAATTAAGACAGTACTAGGGTGTGACAGCAATTTTAAATTAAAATTGACTTTCCGGAAGTACTGCTTTATAGAATAGAGTAGAATATTTCACATATTATATTGAGAAATTATATGGTCTTGGTTTTATCCTCATTTTGATCGTCAACAAGGCCTTAAGCGATAAATTTAAAAAAAAAAAAGTAAAAAAAAAAAGGACTTCCAAGTGCCTTTAATTTTGTTCATTTGGAATAAAAATCCAGTCCATAAAAAAATTTCGTATTTAAAGTATCTTCAATTTTGTTAGTTTGAAAAAAAACCTTGTTAGGAATAATAGAAATTAAACAATTTTTGTTTGTACTACTACTATTAAATTAAAAATAACTTTTATGGTTAAGACTATTTCTTTCGTTGGATGGGAAAATGTTACGAATCATTTTTATTTATTTTCATCTAATTCCAGCATATATAAGTGAATACATAATTTAATATAGCAATTTACTAACTACTTCAATTCTAATTGTAACTCTGTAAAATTTAAATTATAATTGTAATATGTACAACAATATGTAATTGTAATTTGTATTGTAAATTTGTAATGATAATTTTGTAACTTTTTCACTTTGTAATTGTAACTTTCTGAATATGTAAATTGTAATCTACTAACTTTGTAAATCCAATTTAAATGGCCCTAGTAGTCAAAACACTTAAATAAATAAATAATTTATTTTCATAATTTTTGATTTAAAATAAAAAAATTGACTGTATACGATTCTATGGATTTGAATAAAACTTTGCCTAAATTTTAAAAGAAAAAACATAAGCATTTTCAGTATATTATCATCCACGAAAATCTTTGATGCTGCTTACTACGTCACGAATAAACTCATCCATAAAGACCTCAACATCCTATACGTGCAGATTGGCCCAAAATAGATATTTCTTCCAAAATCCTTACCCACTAAACCCATTAGTTCTCAATCACTCATTCTTATTAGTTCTCAATCACTTAACAATCCCTGATAATCCTTCGAGGTGTTGAAAAGAAGAGGGCACGGGATCTTCTGATTTAAATCAATGATTGAAGTACCACTATTGGGCGCTTCCTTTTCTAGATTAGCATGTATTCTGATACATTTATCAACTTTACTGGTTGTATTTCTTTTTTACAGTTGAAAACTTCAGTAAATAAATAAAATGAAATTCACGAAGAAGCCTCTGAACTATGAAAACTCATAAATTTTTAGGAAAAGTGAGTTTTTAACATTTTGCCTTCTGATCACAAATGCTTTATTTACCAACGAGCCATGCTGCCCAATTACATTGGGTTGCCATATTACATAATATACTAGTCAATCATATAAGATGTAATACAAATATTTACATTATAACGAATTAAAAATAAATAGAATATTGTCATGTCACAAAGTTACATTAAACTTTTTTTTTCCCCCTTTTTATTTTGTTCTTAAAAGTATACATTTTATCCTTACAATAGGTCACTGTCACAAATACCTAATTTATTGTAAAAATTTTATTTAAATTTATGGACCCATATAATGTTATTGCTACCAGTAAACACTCATTAAAAAATAAACAATTAGAAAACGAAGTTATAAATAAATTAAAATTGAATAGTTATTGTAGTAATAAAATTAATAACTAATAATATAAATAAATAAACGACTTCTTAATACTACGAATAAAACACAAAATAAAGACTTGACTTAGACCTGAAAAAAAGAGTTGCTGATTTTATAGACCTAATTTTTAACGATGACATCGATATAAAGGGATCATTTTCATTAAGCATTATTTCTTTTTATGAAATTATCATTGTAAGCAGTTTTTTTGCTTTAAATAGAAAGAAAAGACAAAGCGACCATGCCCTGGAAGATTTTACACTCTGACAAAAATCAGCTCGCCAGAACCGACAGGTGAGATATGAGCGACAACAGACGGGCGAAGAGTCCTCAGCCTAGTGATTTATGAAGTCCCATCGATCTTGTCGTATAAATGATAAGATAGCCAAGTGCCTATGGTTCCCATGCATCAAAATCCGAGTCAAATCTCGGTTCCCACTTTTTATTTTGTTTGGTATAAACACCTCCCGTTTTTCATTGACATTTCAAATAACGTATTTTCGTTGTTTTTTTTTTCGGTGTTAGAAAAGTGTCCTAACTTTAATTTTTATTTTTTTATATTTTCTTTCGGTGAGTGTTTATCAAAATTAATTTAGTTTAAGCTTAAAGACCTTCTCTGTTCCTAAGATTAAATTTAATATGACTACATTTATATATCCTTTTTTTTTTTTTTTTTTTTTTTTTTTTATAGTTATTCTATGAAATTTTATAAGTTTTCATTTGATTTAAATTTGCAATAAATTTATTTATTGTGCCTAAAAATATTCATAACCAAGCAATATTTACAAATGTACTGTGACAAAGTTGTCATCATACACGATTACGGATTTCACCATTCTTACAAATTAAACAACATTGTGTTGCTTATAAATAAAATTCTGTATATTTTTTTTAATTTTCCAAAATATGAAGTGAATAAAATAGGAAAATTTAAAGAAAACCCTATAAAAAAAATAAAAATTAGTAAAATGATGAAATAAATGCAAATTATGACTATTAGCTTAACAAAATATGTATCATTATTTTTATGAGTGTAGCGTTTAATAGAAAATTGTTTTTTTTTTATGGATTTTCGAAAAATCTTTTACTAAAATATGTAGAAATTTGTGTTAAGAAATGTTGTGTCAAGGAGAGCTGTAATTTTCGGGGCATGATGATTATTTTTTAGTAGCCTGGTTAATTGTTAATTATTGTCATAGAGAAATGTTGAATTTCTACCAGTTTTCTGTTAATGGTTTAACATTTTTATTTCCTATCAGTCAAAGTAGAAGTAAAATGCGTTCAAATCACTGATGTATACAGAATTAATTTATATTTGGATGCCTAGTTAGGATGGTATATGAAAATATTGTATGATAATAAATTTTTCTTTATACTCTATGTGCCTCCTGTTTGTTTTTTCTATGAATATGGAGTAATGTAACAAAAGGTAAGCTGTTTGGTAGAGTAATAAATAATTAAATATTCAGTTATTTATTAACTGTCTATGACCAATAAATTCATCAATACTGCCATTGGTAACAGCACCTATAGCTTCCATGCAATGGACACCTACCTGACTCCAATGCGTTGGGTTGATTCTAGATGCTGACTACATCACCTTATATAATCCTTGCTCTTGTTCTGCCTTATAAGTACCGAATCCAAGTGCCTTCATAGGTTCCAGTGGTACAAGTTATTTTATAATAAGGAATTCAGTACAATCTAGAAAGAATAATTAATGTTTAGCTTATATGAAAATATTCTTATTGGTATCGGAACTGGCAGGAATTTGAGGAATGTTAAGGAGTTAACCTCGATACTTCAGATGTTGCCGATCTGCGCATAAGATCGAGCGCAGTGAGAAATAGTGTAAAGGAATCTGAAAAACAAAATAATTTTGAAAAATGTTTCCTATCTAGTTTTTCTTTTTTCGCAAATTTATGTGCCTTTGAACAAGACACGCCATATTTAAATGATAATTTTGATTTGGTATTGATGAAATAGATTTTTTGGTGTTGAGCAGAATTGCTCTATTGAAGTGTAAAACCGTGGATGCATGATAATATGATTACTGCCCGGTCTGTAACTCTGAAGAAAAGGTGGTACCTTTTACTTCATATCACAAATATTGTGAAATTAGAATAAAATATTTTAAGCAGCGGATCTACTCTCTGGAATTATTACACGGTTTATTAAAATGCTCTAATGGGAGTGCTTTAAGCAACTATGTACAACGGGATACACTGAAAAGAGCTCAGTTGGTTAACATATGAGGTATCAATATTATAGAACATAAATATCGTATTTCTGTTTTAAATTATTGGCTTGTTAAAAGCAATGCTTTTTAAACCATACATGTTATTTTTTTTAAAAGTTTTTTTTATTTATGTGTTTTAGTTAAAATTGCACACAGACGAATATTTTTCCATTGTCTATATGTTTTTAATTATTTAAATATATTCATTTATTTTTAATTTTGTTTATAAATAAACACATTCCATTCATTCATTCATATGAAAATATTAGATAAAAACATATATCTATTTATTCTTATTATATTTACCTCCACGACTTTACGGACTTCCCAATAACCACAAACCTGGCAACCATCTTCGCCCCATCATAGCCAATATTAATGCTCCATCTTCCAAACTTAGCCAATTCCTCCTTGCATATATCTATTTAGTTTTATCTAGCGTTGGTATGCATTCCTTTATCTGAGCTCTCTTTGTAATTATTGCCCCGATATAAAACTGTTTATTTGTCTTTAATCTGAAACTCTAAATTAATATAACTTAATCTAAGGCATGTTCTCACTTACTGATCAATTACATTTTGCTGTTAGATGATAGAATGTAACTAAAACAATCATGCGATTTTTTTTCTCTAAAACAACCTCTTGATTTCTTGTCTAAATTGTTGTCTGACTGGAGGCCTCATATCCACATCTGTTCGGTGGAATTCAGGGTCTGTTGATAGCCCAACTTCCTTCGCGGCCATCATCGACTTGTCAAAAGCACATCTGGGATTTAGTTATCATGATTGGATCACGAACCCCTCCTCTGATTTATGTCTTAATGACAACCTCCCTTGTGGGTAGTTGTTCAGCACTAGTTCTGTTACTCCAATGATTTGAGGCTATATCCGTAATAGAGTTAACGTTATTTCGTATTATATGTTGGGTGCAGGGGTAACTACATTTTTTTCTTATATAACATTCCAGTATTCCTGAGTAATAATTATAGAATAACATGGTACATCTGCTTGTTATGTAAACCCACTAAGATCTTTACAGAAATGCGGTCTTTTGTCCTTTTCGGTTCCAAAGAGAAGGTTTCTCATTAAGAAGTGAATAAAAAATAAAATTCTGCCTTCTTGTGTATTTAGTGAGATGGTTGCCAGAATGGTCGTTCCCGTGGAATGGTTTTGATTCACACTGAAGAACATTCTTGAACTCTTGACTTTCTATGTCCCCTTCATTATGTTGCAATGCCGAGTTCCCTGAGTACATATTTTGACAGGAACATCACTACAAAAGGACACATGCGGATAATGATCAGCTACGGAAAAAAAAGTTTAGATTGTTTTCTCGAGTTTCTAAAAGTCATTATACAGACGTTGTTCTAGTTCTTTTCAATTTTCTGTAGGTTTTCCTCCCCTACAACTTGATGATCTCTTCAACCGCAAAGCTCTCGAATTCAGGTCGTGAAATTAACAAACCGTCAAATTGGATGTACTACTATTATATTTTTTTTCTTGGACTGTATTAATAATATATATTCTTCAATTTTTTTTATTATATGTTAAATTAAATAAATGCTTCAAATTAATTGAATCAAAATCTGTTTTTATTATTTGAAATATTAATAATTAGGTTATCTTTTAGCAAGACCTCAAAAATTATAACAAATATATAGTCTCTCGGAATCAAAATAATTTACTTAAACTTTTAAAGTTACCCTATAGTTAGGAATTTTAGGGATTGCTATTTTTTGTACTAAAAAAATTTATGTAGATTTGTCTACATATATCTTGTAATAATATACGTAGGTTTAATCAGATTTAATTAACATAACATGATAAATACTTAATAATGAGTTAATTTATATTTATTTATACCGGTTACTTTGAACAATATTTCAGATATAGCGATATTTTTATAATACACTTCTTAAGTTATTTATCACTGAAGCAAAATGAATAATGGTGGCGTTTAAATTACTTGAGAAATGATAGATAAAAATTAAAATTGAAACCCGCTCTGGAGAAATGAAGGGCTTAAAAAAAAATACATATATAAAACGAAGCTATTAACAGTATTTCACCGTTTGCTCGTGACCTGAACTGGCTGTTAGATAATGAAGTGCTGGTCCGATCCTCGACAGATAGGGGATGAAATAATTTCCCCATGGCAAGCGATATAGCTGGAAGGGTTAATTGTGTGAAGTGTCGTCGTCAGCGTGGTCTAATCTTCGTTCCCGCTCCACCGCTTGCTCAAAGCTTCGATGGTCACCCATCCAATTACTGAATTCACCCTGTCGTTTAAATGTGAATAGCTTTTTATTTTTACACCGATCGAAGCGTCCACAAGAGCCCTATCGGATTAATCGTCAGGATTTCAATGTACACGTCCGATTAATGAGGAAAGATCAGCCTGTAGTCTTCAATCTATTCAAGAATAGGCGTTGGTCGACATGGTCTACAGTCTGATCCATGTTAGAAACGCAACACAACATGTAGACAAAATAACTATCTACTATAATTTAACGAAAACGGAGGTTACACTGACATTTGATTCTATATCTATTATGTACTCTAAATACTAAATAATAAATACTAAAATATTCCTTTTAGAACATGTGTGTAATAAGTAAAAACGTATTGATATAACTTCCTCAATGTTCTTTTTTTAGTTTCATTGCCACTCTCTTCGAAATTATTTTTCTGTATATTCCTGTTTGTTACATAGAGTTAGGTTAATTTTATATCGAAGTTAATGATTTGTATTTTGTGAATAAAATTTCGATATTACTTATTTAAAATATTTATCTATGAAGAAAGTACATAGAATACAGTAAATGAAATTCATAAAGTTGATAAAAATCCTATTTTACATTTTTTTTTAACTTTGGGCCATATTTAATGAGCCTTCTGTTAAATACAGGACTACTTATGCGTGAGCGAAATAAGTGGATGGAATATGACGAAATTGATAAGCGTAATAACCTGTATACACATTAGAAAATTTGAACTTAATTTCAACAAAAAGTATTAATCCCATGAACAAAGAATTGTTCTAATTAGTAAGGTAGTTACCTAGTTTTGCTATATTTTCATTCCCTGCTACTAATCATTGGAAAAATAAATAACTTATGAATTTGTACTTTTAAAATGTTAATTAGAGAATTTTTTCACAAATATTTAATCTTAATTTTTTCCCATTATTAATAAAACTATTAGAGTTAAAGTTAAGAAAAAAAATATGAACCAACTGACGCAAAATCAAGACTAAGACTTTTTTTTATTATTATTTATTATTAATAAAATAGCAGACATCAGATTTTATTTCGTTTAATTATAGTTTTAAAAATAATTGTATTTACTTCATACTATAAAATATTTATGTGTTTGAATCTGTTCCGACTT
>NW_027111587.1:212815-215160 GCF_000696795.3 Halyomorpha halys
AAGTATTGTCATGGCAGTGTAAGTAGGTTTTTTAGAAAAACATTTTGTTCAAATTATTGCTATTTCTTTCAAGAATGGACTGTTACTCTAACACCTTGAAAACTCATTTTCATTTTTTCTTGTAATATGTATAACTTAACAAAATTACTAAATTTAGTAATTTTCAAATTGTCATTGATAATTGAGAACTGCTAGTAGTATTGGGTTAGAGTTGCGTGACGGTTACCTTCGTGGCTAGCTGTAGTTTCCTCACTTATTCCAAGAACATTTAGACTGAGAATGGGAATTTCCGAAAACATCTAAAATTAAATTGGATTAGTTAATTTTTCTAATAATTTAATACATTTTCATTTCATTTAAATAAAAAGTATTTAAGTGTTTTAATCAGTATTTTAATTGTTCGTTTTCCTGAATACTCGTTCATTTGTGGTAAAATTTTATCTCTTTTATTATTTAATATTTTTGTTTTTGATAATAAGAAATCGTCGATTCCGAAAATTGCATTATTTTATTTATTTTTTTTTTTTTTGGCTTCTGTAGTAAATATTTTTGATAATTATGATAAGCCCTGTTCCAGTGTTTCGTTTTAATTTAAATGGAAATGCTCTGTGTATCAGTAATTCCACCGAATAAAAGGGTTAAATTTATTTTCAGGTTTCCTCTTTTCATATTTATTAATTTACAAAATATTTTTACATTTATTATTTGTACTTTATAAGATTTCGGCAGTATATTAATTCCTTTTTTTATTAAAATTCAACCATTCTTTAAATATTAATTTATCATTACATTAAAGAAATAAGATTATACATAATATAAATTATAGATTAGAAGTGATGTCTATTTTGATCATAACGAAACTGTTTTAATGATTTTCATGTAAGTGTATACGTACTAATTATTGATTATTTTTTTTTAAGTTTAAGCTATTTTTCAAAATTAATTATGATATTTAATGTGAGAATGTTCAACAACGTTGTTATCCTAATATTCCAATGATCATTTTAATATTAATATTTAATTTCTTCAAAATGGTTCAACTCTTTTCTGACCTTAAATAGGAACGTATTAAATATGAATATACGTAACAAATATAAAGTTCATTCCAGTATTTACTTTGCACTGTTTTGTATTATTTTTCTACATATTAAACTAAAGATAGTTGTGCTGCAAATTTTCAAGCTCAAAAAGTATACACCTAATTTCATTAGCCCACTAAGGGAACCGTGATTTTTTTTAGCCCCAGAAGGTTTGGAAATGTGGATCTAAAATATAAACACCGCTTGCTGTTTCATCCCTTTGGCTTTAGAAACTTTTCTGTAGATATCTTTCCCTCTTGGGAAGTACAACCCTATAAAGGAACTAAAATAACGTATTTTCAAAAGTGTTGAGTTGTAGCCATTTTAAGCGGCCATTTGCAAATCATGAACAGATGAGAAGAAAACCATTTTAACTCCGTCAGTGAAGAAAGACGATTATCTCTTAGCCCGTTAGGTTGATGGCTGTGAGCCATTCAAATGAATAGCTGGTGACTTGAAGACTGTTTAGTCGGCTTACTTTCAAAATATTTCTTAAGCGGCTGTACCGGATCGAAATTTATTATAAATAAAATTTTGCCGACTTAAATATTAATCGAAGCATAGATCCACGAGTACATACACACACACATATATATAATTTATTTGAGCGAATTTCATATAAAACGCTGTTCCTAGGAAAATTAACGTTAGCAACTACATTTTAATGCATTCAACTAGCTTTAATTTGAGTGCTAATAGCCATCAGCACGTCGTTCGTAGGATGTAGTAGTTTCCTTGATAATTAAATTAACTTTAAGAACGAAGTAAAACTATAGCTTTAGAGTCTTTAAATTCGTTCTTATAAGTATTTTTTGCAAACTTGTAAAGGTTTAAAACAAAAAGTATATCCTAAGTACTTAGGTAAACAATGTATAACTTGAAAATTTTTCAGGAAACCTAAAAATTTGGACAATTCAGGGGATTGTACTTAAGATTAATTTTTACTGGGATTAGTTATTTTTAAACTATATCCAAAATAAATAATTTTCAATTAATTAAAATATTTTATAAAATTTAATTATTTAAAACAAATTTTTTGTAAAGTTTGAATTAGCCGCCATTTTTCATTCTCACTGTGTTACAACCAATTATTTGTTCTGTGGCTGCTCTTTTTAGTAATTGAATGATCCATAATGTGTCTATAAAACCAAAGCGGCTATCCCGACTTCAACTTACGAAAGTTTAATGCTTATTAGTTTTTACTCTCCAGACTCTCTCTCTCTCTCTCTCTCTCTCTCTCTCTCTCTCTCTCTCTCTCTCTCTCTC
>NW_027111587.1:215337-220145 GCF_000696795.3 Halyomorpha halys
GGTAGAGCAATGCAATCGATTCCAATCTATTGTGTCAAGCTGTTTTGATATGATAGGGAGACATAAGATACGAATTGGAAACGGCCTTGTCACATTAAAATAACTTGACTTACATAAGACTTGACATATATTATAGTATTTATTTGATATATTCATCGAAAACATTAAATATAGATTTGACTAATTTCGGGATGGAATCATGATTCATGCTATTATAGTTACCAATTTAATGAGCTTAGTGAAGTTGACCAAAATAAAGACAATTTTCTGACAAACACAGAGAAATTCACAAATACATCTAGATTACATTCAACCGTTAGAGATGAATAAAATGAATATCACATTTTTTAGGAATATATTATTGTATATTTTTATGATAAGTTTTTAAGTGACATTTTTTAAAAATTGATTGTGTACTTGTTACATTGTGTCATATACCTTCATTAGCAGTAGAGCTTAGACAACTCATTCACATCCACACTCAGTCCTGAAAGGTTTAGTTATGTCTTGTAAAGTTATAGTTTGGTATTTTTTTTTTATATCTTTATTGAAATTTACAACTGTATATTATATAATACATTCTTGAATACAAATTTGATCTTAGTTAAAATGGAGTGTAACAGGCGTGTAGAGAAAATACCCATTGATAGCAATGTAATTTTCTGGTATTTTAAAAGAAATTTTTTCCTATTGCCAAGGAGGCTCATTTTCGTAGGCATTGGGTCTAACCATCGCTAACAGAAAATAAAATAAATTTCCCGTCACTGAGATTGCCTGCTTACTGGTATTTATTGCAATTTCTATTACACAATAAAATATAGTGCGAGAAACTTTTATGTCATTGCTTCATTTCATGAATGATTCAGCATTGCAAAAGTGGCACTGCTTGCAGTATTAAAAATCGTTTGGTCCAATAATTCAGGAGGCAAAGAGATGTAAGCTCAATGCATTAAACTTGGGTGCCTTGCACAATGTGGTCCAGTGTGCGTAAGGAGTTAAGACCGATTCATATCCATTCGAGAGGGTCCAACAATGGATATGCCTAGGTCGACTCTTTCTTTATTATACCTTTCATTCCTTATATCATAGTCTAGGGAATTCTTCCCCAATTGATTATTTAAGCAATAGTTAAGCTGTATTAGTTCTTGATGTATAATATTTTAATGAAAATTAATTCTAATTGATTAAATGGGAGGTGTGACTGGACCTTTATTTGCCAAATATATGTTATTTAAGAGATTTTTGAATAAGAAAAAAAAGTTTCAACTTAATTATCTTATATTTTCGTTTATTTTTTTGTTATTTCGTATAGTTTTAGTAATATTTTTATTTTATTTTTAATCTTGAAGGAGGAATGAAAAAGCTATGTGATGTTATTTTGAGCATCATGGGCACTGTTAAATTTATTTTTGCAGTGTAATCATGGTAATTTGAACTTCGGTACTCCAAACACTCTAGTAATCTGAACTGGCGTTCAGAAAAAAAAAATTTAGTTTATTTGAGAAAATTCAGCAGGCAATAACATTTTCGTTTTCAAATGAAAGTGCGCATTTAAAAAAACTTCTATATATTTAGGCGTTATTATCTATTGTAATCACTATGAAAATTGGAAATGGAAACTTTTACAGTTTCGATTATCTAATTACTATGAAATTTTTCATAATACATTTTTTTGGAATTAGAAATACAAAATATTAATTGTATAAATAATTTGATTCTGTAAAACTAATTTAATCAACAGAAGATATAATGTATTTTACAAATTTTATTGGTGACATAATTTTTTTTTTATCAAATTTTAAATAAATCCATATAATGATATTTTTTTTAATGCTTTTTTCACTCATATTTTTTTATGCTCTTTGCTGGTCACTTAAAAATAAACAATCTTATAATTATAATAAATTAAATCATCACTTAGCGTTAATGTGAATTTAAAGGAAAACATAAGTGTAGCCCCAAGAAGGGGATGGTGAACAGCGACCTTATAAGAATCGAAGCACCTGACAATAAAAAATCGACTTATTAAAAAAATACTCCATAAAACTTCTAACTGTCAAATTAAAAAAAAAAATAAAATATAATTGTTATGTACAATCATATTGTTGAATTTTTTTATACCATTTTTCTTAATACTTTCTTTAATCCGAAATTGTCAGTAATCTTAACAACCTTAGTTCGCATTGCCGAGATTATACTGTACTTTGAAGCAACTCAAGGATGGACCTATGGCTGGATCTGGCTCAGAGGTGCTGACGGTACCATCTTCTGCACGAGGCGGTTTGACGGTTGTACGCAGTAGAACGGAGTCTCCTTAACACCTGATGTTAGATGTCTGCTTTAGATGACAGCTGACTAACGGGTGAAACTAAAGGAGGCTATGTTCAGAAATCTGAACAATAGATGTGGTAGAGCATGTAACGTTTCTAAAGGATTAAGTTAGTTTAATTAAGACTCACGCTTCAGCTTTTATAAATCCTCTATTTTTTTCTAAATATTTAATTTAGAAAAATTAATTCCTCTAACTTATCCAAGTATATATTTTTTTAAAATATACTAATGGTCAAAAGTTTAATAGTAACTAAATATTTGGAAAAAACAAGTGACATTTTTTTAAATTAAACTGAACTAGTATAGCTTTTCAAATGAAACTATATTAAAACAAAAGTAAAATTAGAAGTAGGAATAAGAAGGAAAACTTTTTTTTTTCACTTAATAAGTAAATAAAAATTAAAAACTGATGTTTAAATTTTATAATTTTTTCTATCTTTTCATCATTAACTATTAAAAATAATGAACATTATAGTAAGCAGTTTGAGTATTTATTTCAAATGTTTACTTGAAAAATGATCGATGGAAAGTAATAACTTTAAATAATTTATTAAAAATAATTTGTTCAAATAGCAAGTTACTTAGAAAAGCAACATAATTTTAAAATTATGTATTTAAAACTTCAACTATGTCTGACTATTTATAACATTTTTCATTCTTTTAACATCTGTTATTTTTATGTTTATTAATTCTTAACGGGGCCGAAAATGTCCCTTTGTTTACGCACTTTTTTTCAACAGTTCTTTTTCAATAAAGAAGTACTGAACTTGATCAAGGAATAGTTCATTTAAATTTGGGAAAGTAGCTTAAAATTACCCCCTCGATAATTAAAATTACCCTATTATAATATAGTATTAGAGAAATATAGTGAAAAAATAAATTTAACTGGTGTGTAATTTATAGATAAGATTGTCTATGAGAGTGTATTTTTTTAAATTATTAATTCAAGTTATTTAATATTTTTCGGTGATATAGATATAGAAGGTAATGCGTTTGAAAAGGTAGATAGGTTTAAGTATTTAGGTTCTACAGTAACTAGAAAAAACGAAATTAATGAGGAAATAAAAGATAGGTTGAAGGCGAGAAATGCTTGTTATTTTTTCAATTTGGAAACTGCTTAGTTCGCGCCTTCTATCGAAAAACTTAAAAATAAGAATTTACAAAACCATTATCCTTCCCACTGTTCCTTATGGATGTGAAACTTGGGCGCTTACACTAAGGGATGAACAGCGTCTTAAGGTTTTCGAAAATAAAGTATTACGCAAAATATTCGGTCCGAAAAAGGATGAATTAACGGGAGAATTTAGATTACACAACGCTGAATTAAAGGACCAAGACCCGGTAAATATAATTCAAACTATAGCATTGCGGCGTGTAAGATGGACATGTAAGGTTGTAGGGCTTAGTAACGAGCGGATCCCTAAAATGTTAATAAACACTGAACCAGCGGATAAACATCCGAGGGATAGACTGAAACGTAGATGGGAGGATTGTGTTAAAACTGATTTAGTGGAATTGGGTTTGGAGGGGCATCACTCGAAGGATGTATGCAGAGAGTGTTTGGTGGTATCGGCATCGAACCTTCGGATTCGTTAGGCCTTTATTATTTATTTAAATTTAATTCATTAACTTTGTAATTTCTCTCATTTAACTACTTCTATACCAAAAAGTTTTAGTAAAATAAATAATAGCTGAGATCGACGGACGATATTTTTTTTCAGTTTTATCGATCATTTTCATAGTGTAAACTAAATAATCTACAACGTTTTACAAAATGAATGGAAAACAATCAGCTATTAATTGTTCCATGATATAAAAATGGAAAATACAGATAAAACAAAAATACTTAGATCACAACGGTAATGTCTACGTATCATCTCAGATGCAGTTTTTACTCAGCAGAAAAGGTTGTAGTAAACCTTTTACTAATTTTGTTACATAAGACAATAAAAATTAAATTAAATAATTGTTTTTTAAATCATTAAATAAATGATATAGATCATCGACCAATAAAAGACTCGGAATTAATCTAAATTAAAAAAAAAAACAGTGTTGACCTCTCATCAATTTTGTAAAGATCAGGGATATCTGATTGTAACAAAAATGCCACTGAAAATATTTTTCCCATGAGAATACTCGTTAGCTGATATTTCCCAATTATCCTCTCATCGTTATATAGCTCCCTGAAATTCCATTCCGCTTGATTTTAGTAAAGCAATGAGATATTAATTTTTCTCCGGTAATTGAAATTAACGACCATATCTCTCATTATACTACAAACTTCAGTTTTTAATCCACCACAAAACCTCATTCCATTATTACATTATGATTTTAACAAAAGTATATTTAGGAATGACTATCTGATCTAATACTATATATTCAAAATTGAATTCAACCTAAATTTTTATTTCAGGTGTCAGACTTGAAGATTAAGAAGTATAATTTTCACTAGTGTTTTGTAAATATTTTTTGATATA
>NW_027111587.1:220195-221361 GCF_000696795.3 Halyomorpha halys
ATATATATAGAGAGAGAGAGAGAGAGAGAGAGAGAGAGAAAATTTTTGATTTTATACTTAACTATTTATTCATTGACTCTTGAGGTTCAGTCATTAATCAGAAACTGTATTTTGAGGGCGTATACAGATTTTAATGTTCTGCAGTGAAACAAAAAATGTTTAAATTGAATTATCTTGACTGAGTTTTGAACAATAAAATCTGTATTTTGAACACGAATTGAGATTAATAACTAGACTTAAAATTGTATTCTGTTCAATAGTTAAATTGCATTGTTTAATAGTTAGTTGAGAAATAAAATACTGTTATATTAAATATGAATAGAATATGAAAACTATTAAATTTTGTAACGTTACTAAACTATAGTAGTTCATTATTGACTTAACCTCACAATCCTCAAAATTTGAGTTCAGTGAAATATGACCTCGAGTGATCGAGGTCAATCGATCACTTTATATATTTAATTAATGACTTCACAAATTTAGTAAATCTTTTTAAATTGCTAGGGGGACAGAAAGCCACATTAAAATACTCAAGATAAAAAACTCAAGCTAAAATTTACAAATACCACCTTAGTTTTAGACCGATAATACGAGATGATACTCATTTATAGGAATGACTCACGTATGTGCTAAATAATAAAATTGTATTTATTTTGTTACTCAGAAATAACTCACTCGTCTTAGTGAATCCATTTTGTAAACTGTTTCGTCTTATGATAAAGTGGAGACTAACACAGAAGGTTGAAAGTGGAACATGAGCTACGCTTAATAAACTACAGCTTCTCTTGATACCCTTTACTCCTTACTCAAATGATTCCAACTCATGTATTCCTAGTCTCTATCCTTTTATATTTATCTAATTCCATTTTACATTATTCTCTAGCCTTACTCTCTCTGTAAATTCTCCTACGTCACCGACATTAATAAAGTAATCTTCCTCTCCTATCTCGACTGGTGTTTATTGCTTGGTAACCTATTTTCATCCTATTTCCATGTGGTAACTGTTCGTCACTGCTTCTCCATTTCAAAGTGTCTAAATATTTGTACATAAGTAATAATTTAGTCGAATATACCTTTTAAATTGGAAATGTTTAAGTGTAATTATACCTAGTGATTATCAAAACAAAGTTTCGAATTGTAAAGGATAATTTTAAAGGTAAAAGTGA
>NW_027111587.1:225520-231318 GCF_000696795.3 Halyomorpha halys
CCTCCACCTAATATAAAAATAATTAATTTTTTAATATAAAGTTAAACTTTTGTAAATTGAAAATATTATAAGAAAATTCTCGGTTTATCACATTATTTATTAGTAGTAGATATCAATTGATTAATTATTATTAACTTGGAAGTAAATTGTTAAAGGTGCGGCTTACACCGTAGGAAATCCAACAGTACCTTAGCTGAAGCCCAGACCAACGCAAGATGTTAAGCTATAAATTCTGTATTTATCTTACTTCTGTATTATTTTTTTTTTTTTATATAAACTTTGCTAATTTTATAAATATTAGTTTTTTATTTGTAACAATTTCTTTCTTTTATGGTTTGTTACTTTGTTCTTGTTTAAAGGCATAGAACCTTTCCGTCATTAATGCCTGTGAATGTTTTAATTATAAAGCTACACATGCCCTCGCATGCACGTGCACATATGCACACATTCACTCACGCAGACATAAACATGATTCCAAAGTGAAAATATAAATTAGAAATAAAAAAATAGGAGGCGATGGGCTTTTAAAAATGTAACACCCATTTGATGTTAAAGTCCACATTTGTGATAGCTTCATATAAATTTGGAGTTAATTGATGAATTGAATTGATTATGTTAATAAATTGTTTATTTTAGTAAATAGTAAGGGCATTCTTTAAAAAAATGTTTAATCGTGAGTATTCTATCAGTCTATTGACTGACAATATTGGTACGTTGGAGATGGCAGTTTTCTGGCCATGTATGAATGCGTGAGGTCAGCATGGCCTATTCCCAATCGGGTTAGAGCAACTTCCTTCTTGCGACCGCTGCGGTAGATTTAGCGACCATGTTTTCATTCTAATCTTTTGAGATCATTCATCCCATATGGCATGCCATCTTTCCGATATTTTTATTTTAAGAGATCTACAGGGAGAGGAGTGATCCTCGGTCAGGTAGCGTGAATGCCTCTCTGGCAGGTTTCACCGCGAGCCCGTTGCCAACAATGCCAACAATGCCAATGTTGCTTTGGACCCATATGAAATTTATGGACTTCCCTTAACTAGATAGTTTTAAGAGGAAAGTGAAAATTTCTTTATTTTATTTTTCAATTACGTACAATTAATGTTATTTCATTTTTTTAAAATTTATTTAATAATTCTAAGACTTTAAATATTAAAGGGTGTCTTTACCAAGATAGTAAACCCCCACTTGGTCAATTGTTAGAAGGAAGTCTAATTATAATAACCATGCAAGGTTCACCAGGCCGATCAGATATAATAGAATCATAAAAACAAAAAAATAAAAAAATAATTTTAGCTGTGAAATATTTTCTGTTCTTGGCAGGAATGTCCTAAATATCCCTGTATTATGCAGTGAGAATGTGTATTTAGTTTTCTTATAAATCTCTTGTAAGTTTCATCACTCATCACTCGTAATCATTTAATATAGAAATAGGGAAACCATCCTTGAACACACCTAATATAACATGTCTAAGATCAAAGACACCGTTGGAATATAAACACTTTGGCTAGAAAGGTGGGGGACATCAGTCATCTGTTAGTATTCCTAAACACGAAACAATTCTATATCTTGCCTCCTATCGACACCATTGCTTTATGGAAAACCTCAATAACCCCCATAACGGCGGCCATAACTCCTTTCAAATCCGATTTCGTTTTCCTTTAATATGGGTAAGTTCTTCCTTAAAAAGAACTTTCATGGAAATGATTTTTCTGATCTAAATGAGAAAAGAAGGCAGTTATCCCACCCCAATTTTTCATTACTTTAATGAAAACTAGGTATAATTACTAGTCAAAATTAATGAGTCTGCCAAGTATAGGTAGGGGGAATAAAAAATAGCGGCTGTTTAAAAACCTTAAAAAAACACTAATTTTTCATTCGGAGACTATCTTAAAAACTAACAACACTAGAAAATCTAAGAGAACATTATTTAAGGAAGAGTAAATTTGCTGAAATATTAGCCCTAAAAGAGCTATTTACGTCCAATAGTTCTCGAGATATAGCTTTTTAAAAAGTAAAATTTCTTAAAAATCTACTGAAAGATTAGTAGTTAGTTAATTTATTTTGAGAAATCTATATCTCAGGAACAATGTGACTTACAGATGTCTATTAGCACTCAAATTAAAGCTAGTTTAATGGACTATGAAGAAGTTTATGACCTTTACCTTCCTAGGAATAGTTTTTGAGATATAAATTTTTCAAAATAAATTCACTAACTACTGATCTTACAGCACGTCCCATACAACATTTTTCTGAAACGTTGCTGTTTAAAAAGCTATATCTCGAAAAATTTTTAATGTAAATAACTCTATTAGGGCCGATATTTTAGCAAATTTACTATTCTTCAAATGACGTTCTCTTAGGTTTTCTAGTGTTGCTGGTAGTTTTTAAGATATAGAGCTCCGAATGAAAAATTAGTATTTTTTTAAGGTTTTGAAACAACCGCCATTTTTTATTCGCTCTACCTATACTTGCCAGACTCATCCATTTTGACTATTAATTATACATAGTTTTCATTAAAGTAATCAAAAATTGGGGTGAGATACTACCTTTTTTCTCCTCTTGGGCTCTTGTACTATCAGTTGAATCATACGGTTTGCAAAGAAGAAAAATATAATTTTTCATATTAAGTTTTAAATTTGTCACTTTATTTACAATTTATTATTAAGTCAATAATATATCTTAAAATTAAATATCTTGTTATTCGGTAATTGTTTATTTATAAATTAATAATTCAAAATGGATTTATGTTTAAGAAAATAAATAAATAACAGAAATATAGCGAGCGATACAATGAAAGGTTGTTGCTCCCTAGCCCGAGAGGAAGGGGACCTGTTCTTATTTTAAAAATATTTTACCCGAGAGTCGACAGGAACTGTT
The DNA here is from genome assembly GCF_000696795.3 of Halyomorpha halys. Taxonomy (NCBI): domain Eukaryota; kingdom Metazoa; phylum Arthropoda; class Insecta; order Hemiptera; family Pentatomidae; genus Halyomorpha; species Halyomorpha halys. Next base: position 228,401 of record NW_027111587.1, read on the forward strand.
TGTCTTTCGTTTGCTAAATTTATTCTTCTCCCGTTCCATTCGGTGGCTATTTATCGTAGTAAAAAATCGACATTGTTACTCTGGTTCCTGATAATCCATCGTGCCGTGGGATTTTGTGTTAATAATATACAAAATAGGATTTAAAAAAAATAAAATTTTAATTTAAAAAAATATTCCATTAATTTTAAAATTAAAAAAACGACTTACAATATCCAGTAGACAATATGTCTACCATATTTTTATTTGACCAGTATGAAGAAGGTTATTCTACTAGGTCTACAATTGTATTTATTTAATTTTACATACTCATGTACTCATATGTGGAAATTTTGTTTTAAATCTGAATTTTTTTTTTTTTTTGCGCAACCCCTCTGATTTTCGTGATTATTAAATATAGTTATCCGCCTAAAATACTTCTTAAAATCTTAATTTCCACATTTTAATAATTTATGAGTACAACAAATAAATTATTTAAATATTTCATTTTGTTATTAATACCCTCCCTTATTCAAAAGCATATCATACTCTCCTGAACTGCCAAAACTCTCTTTAAACTTGCTAGTTTAAATAAATAAGATATATAATTTATTGTTATTAGAAACTATTAAAACAAATCTACTTTCGAATAGATACAGAAAAACTTATAGCAAAAATATAAAAAATATATGTAAGCCTTCTTATGTGAGGGTATGATGTAGTAGCCTAAACGTTAGATAAAATATACGTGATAGTGTTAGCAATTTTTAAATTCTAAATACTGTAAAAATTATGATAATATAGACCCTTAGCCTTAAAAAGTTTTTTTTTATTCTCTACTAAAATACCAAATGCATCAGAATTTACACATTGTTTTTTCTACTCTTTACTGGGTAAAGAAAATCGTAAAACGTCCATTAAAACACTCTGAAATAGTACTTATTGTTATTTGATAGAATTCAATAATGTTTTAAAATTTAAACAAATTTCATTTAATTCGAAAATGATTTTAAAAGATTTTTTTTTAATAATTTATTTATTGTTATTTACAACTGTATACATATATACACATCAGGAAAATTTTAAAAGATTAAAATTATTACAAAAGAGACCATCCATGATTGGATGAAGGTTCTAAATGAAGGATTTCAAACATATTTGTTTCAGTAACCCCGATAATCTCGGTTTATCACATTATTTATTAGTAGTAGATATCGCTTTTATAAAGAATTTATTATTCGTCATTATTTCAAATTCTTAAATTTTAAACCTAACTTCATGTCTTCAGATAACACTGGACTTAATGAATAGTTATGATAGTCATTAATGTAATACAGCCCAACTTAATTTTTTTTTTTTACTGAGGAATTAGTATTGCTTTTAGTAATTTCCAGAAGCACTTGCGGATTTACTTAACGGCCCAGAAGCCGACATCTAAAACGTACAAAGCTGCAGAAAGACTTTAACTGGAGTAAGCTTGCCTTGCTATCAGGTACTTAATCTGATAGTTATCGCCGGGGTGGTGCTGAATACAAAGCCTTTTTATTCTCTCTAGAGATTTGCAGGCAATATGCCGTTACAAGGAGATTCGAACACTACTAACAATATTGCCGAGGTAAGTCCGATTTCATTTCTGACAATAACTGACATTTAAACAATATCTACTGATATGTAACAAGGGCTGCAACGGGGTAAGAGAAGGGGAAGGATTGGGAAGAAGAAAAAAACCACTGCAGAGGGCATTTAGTACAATCTCTAAGTGCAGCCTTCATCTGTCCGCGTCTGCCCAGAATCTTAAGCAGTTCCCGGGCTAAGGACTTAGCTTTCAGGTTTCGTTTCTTACTTCAACTTCAGTCCTCGTCTCCTTGCAGCTTTACAGGCATTGCCTGCTCAATTATTCAGTTCGGAACGAAATAGTTTTAGGGATTGGTAGTGAACGTTGAGAGGAAACAACGAAACTTTAGCCATTACCTAGATAAATGCTATCTAGGTAATGGTTACTCTTCATAAAACACTCGGCATGATTTCTAGCTAATTATATTACCATTTTTCACTTTTTAATATCTTTTGTTTCAGTTGTTAACACTAACAAATAATCTATTAACTATTGTTTAGTTCTGTGGTTCTACTTAAAAAAAATAATGATAACTCTTATACTGAAGAGGTTTAAGGGTATTAAAAAAGAAATAATTGTATACGCTGAGACTGGTACAGATAATTCCAGATAAAAATTTCTCTCTGAGATCTGACCGAAACGTAAAGATAAAGTAAAATTATCCAATGTTAAATGTAAGCAAACGCATTTTATCTGGGAAGCAAATAAGTCAAGAAGTTAAAAGGTTCAAGTGTTTCTTGATTAATCTACTCCCCGCACTCTACGTTCATTCAACAGGACGTTAAAGACGTAAAGGTTGATAATTCATTACGACGATTTGACAGACATTGTAAGATTGTTAATTCCTTACGATAGAACTTCAGTTGATACTGGGCTTGTTGGAATATTTTTTTTAATGAAACCTTTCTTTGAAAAGCGGACGAAATATCTAGATTTTTCTTCCTTTGCTGCCATTTTGTTTTTAGATGGTTCCTATGATTCTATGGATCAATTAAAAAATGTTTTATCTATATATGGTTGTTTTTTTGTAAAAAGCATTAAAAATAAAATCAGACTAAGTGGCTTATGACAGTTGAAATTTTTTTTCTGGTAGAGACCATCTGAAACTATGTTCTTGTGCCGTCTTATAAAAGACGACGTGTCCGATGCAATTTGAAATTAATATATATTTTATATTCCAATTCCTTTTCTTTTTATTGAAATTTTTTTAAAAGTAAAATAGGTAATTTTTTTGCGCATAAAAATAAATAATAGAATGGAGTCATAAATTTGAAAAGGGTTTTATTTCCCCTTAAAATTAAAATTTTATTTCCTTTATTCTGACAGT
>NW_027111587.1:231703-233112 GCF_000696795.3 Halyomorpha halys
TTGTTAGAAACTTGTTTCATTCTTTAAAATCTCGTATACGTGATTTATTTGATGCATCTATTGTTATTACTTTTTTTTTTTTTTTAATAATTTGTATTGAGTCACCCTACTCAATCGTTTTAAGAATATTTTTGTAAGTTATTGAACCCAGAATTCTATAATGTTGTTGGACCGCTCCAGAAAGTTCGCCGAAGTCCCGTTACCTTGCAGTAAGGAATGCTGCCGTGATGTGCGTGGGCCCACTGCTGTACTGCGTGCCTATCCGGTCTATACGTACCTGTCGGATTGCTACGGTAATTCACAAATGTGTGCCCCGGCTGATATTTCACGAGACCTTTCTTATCTCCTTGTCACCTGCAATTCCTCTCAGATATATGTGCTCCATTTATCGGACTGTAGTCTACTTTCTCTAGCAAAAACCTGACGCCGGACTAACCCCATAAATTAATTTCAGCGGCTTCTAGCTCATTAATACACTCCCCAAAAACAGAGTCCTCATATACATTTTGATGCAAAAAAATTATTCTCAGTATTTGTAATAATTTAAAATCACTTTGTTATTAAATAACAGGCCGTAAAATTTTGTAATAAGTATTTTCTTTTTATTTACAAAATTTTTAATTATTATTTTATTTCTGCTTCTTGCATTTATTACAAGTTCTGTTCGATGTAGCATTAATCAAGGAAGGTTTTAGAAAAATTTATGTATTTTTTTTTTTGTAGTATAGTATTGCATTCTGTCATACATTGTCAAACAATGGAAACAGAGATCAGAGAACACACTTACAGAGTAATAAATACATAAACATAAATATTAAAGAAATGAAACAAAATTAAATTTAAAGTAAAATAAAATATTGAATGCATTCATTCCTACAACTGCGTTTTCCATAATTGCATTAAGCCAGTGTAACTCGAAACCGATCTTGGCCCTCCAATTCTGAAGAAAAAAGCGGAACTTGGGAAGATCTCGGTATTTAAATTTCAACCGCGTCACCTATGTATAAGTTTTTGAAATATGTTTTCTTATTCTTTTTAATGGAATACTACCATTGGCAAACTTTCGAAGCATAATCTCTAAAATTGTACATCTCTTTATTCGCCCTGATTACTCATCCAATTAAGCTTTAATTGGCTTCAGGTCTGAACTGTATGGACGACACTGAACGGGTTGATGCGTTTTGCTGGTGATTCTTGCTGTATTGTACAGTTTTTTATGAACATGTACAGAACTGTATTCAGAACTTATTTCGGGAAGACAACGGGTGTCCCCGTTACAGCCAACAGTTGTAAACTGTATTCTAAGCTTTAAAATTAGTCATAGTTAAATTCACAACTCCTCCACCTAATATAAAAATAATTAATTTTTTAATATAAAGTTAAACTTTTGTAAATTGAAAATATTATAA
>NW_027111587.1:233812-235414 GCF_000696795.3 Halyomorpha halys
ATTTTTTTTTATTAATTTATTAGTTAGTATTAGAGTTAGTATTGGATTCACCCCTTGGGGATAGTAATTACAATCTACACAGAGCACAGAGGCCCCATTTATGCAAGGTATTGGCACTATTAATTCAATTAGTTAGTTAATTAACCTCACCCTTGTAGCATCTAATTACATACAAATGCTTCGCTTGCCCATGACCCCTTGTGAGGGGCAGCCACTGATGAATACATCGTTACTTCCTTTAGCACCCTTCTATCCAGTAAACGTGCTAAGAGATTTATCCCAGGGAGAGTCTAATAGAAAGCTAACACGTTTCATGGAGATGGGGTCTTCAGTGTTCGAGGGGCATAAGAATGAATACTGGATGGTGAGTAGTCCGCGAATATGGGGTCGTGTGTAGGCGTTCCTTAGATTGGCCAACAGATGTTAGGCCCTAACATATGGTGCGAGGAAAAAAGAATTGAAAAATATTTTGAAAATGGAATATCAATTATTAATTAATATTTATAAATCGCTACGTCAGTTCACATGCATAATTACGTCATTAACATAGGTTAATTATAGGATCGAATTATGTATGCCTCTCAAATACATTATTTTCTGTCTAGAAATATGATCAGTATCTGTCTAATATATCATATTTGAATTTTTGAGAATTTGTGTTTATTTTAAGATAAATTGACATTTGTTTGCTTTAATTTTGTTTCAGGTAAATATTCTACTGTATGTCTTGCCTATGGTAAATGAAGGTTCATCTATTTCTTCATATTCAGAAGTTATGGTAAGCAGTATATGAGTCTATATATTCATTGATATGTGTATGTTGTAGAGAAATGTTAAAACTGGAAATTAGATCTAATCGCTAGCGTATTTCACTGAAGATCGTTTAAATAACAGCTCTGTTGGGGTGATTTCCCTAAAGAAAGTAAATTATTTCATCTCATCCCTTAAATGTTTAAGTGGATAGATGAAATAACACCGTTTAGATATTTAATAAAAATTATAAATTTAATAACAATGAATGAATATTATTATTTAGTAATTATATTCAACAAAAATGTTTAAAATTACACTAAAAATGGCTTTTTTGTTTTCAAAAATATCAGCTTAAGTAACTGTTTCTTTTGTTAATTAGTTTCTAATAAATATAATATTTGAATGAATGGTTTACTAAATAAATAATTTTATTGAGGTGTAGATAGTTGACCGTAGATTAATAAGTGGAGAAGATGGTCGGGAGGGGGGGGGAGAAGGTGCGGTCAGCAGAAAACACAAATAAACAAAAATATTTATTCGTGCTGACGTTCTGGCTAAACTGCTTAAATTGTAGGAAGTGTTATTAGAGTCACGAATAAATGTTTTTTTGTTTATTTATGTTTTTTTCTGACCCCCATCTTACCCCGCAACCCCCGACCATATTCTCTACTCAAATACTTTTAATATCTAAACAATATTATTATTTCATCTTTTCACTAAAATTATTAAATCACTTACTTTCTTTAGGGAAATCACTCCACTGAGTTGTTCTTTTAACATCTTCTATGAATGGATCGCCTACTTTAGGGATTTTTTTTCTGACCTTTATTGAAATTATGTAGATAACAA
>NW_027111587.1:237232-239073 GCF_000696795.3 Halyomorpha halys
AAGTTTATTTTTTTTTTTTTAATTCAAATTATTTATAATTTTTTAAATGTTTATGTAGTAGCTTATTTAATTATCTCTCAGATAGTATTATCTATTCCTTTCATTGATACGTATACTCTATTTTATATTAGGCGGACGAAGCAGCTGCTTACAAAGATTTATTAGATATATGTTTATTTTATCCCGGGCGAGGTAATGCCTGTTTACTTATTAAGCTGAGCCATAGGCGTTCCTCCTTCCCATTATACTTGAATGATTAATTCACATCCTCCAATGTTTGCAAGCCAGTAACTCTTGTATGAGGCCTCTGCTTCTACCTCTCGCTCTATATCGAGAGGGCGGTATAACCTATTTATAAATTCAACCATAACGGGGTTTATATACATACGATGATAGTTGATGGAGTAAAATCTTTGTGTTTTGTGTCAATAAGTTTATTTTTGTTAATTATATAAGAAAAAACATTGTTTTCTACTGTTACCAAATATAAGGTTTTTGAGGTGAGTAAATCAACAAACCTAATTGTTGCGATCGTTGATAACCCTTTGTGATGGATAAGCCACTCATTAGCAAAAATGCTGTAAAATACGTGAAGGTAGTAATTAAAGTAGTTATGGTATTAATTAATAATCAAAGTGATAGAACCCAAATTTTAATAAACATGTTCAACGAACCCATCTATTTTTTAAAAAATAATTTGAAAATACACTTGCTCTAACATTGTATAATATTTTCTTTTGCTCTGCCTATTGTTTAATAAGATCTTATAATATATTGTATGTTTACTTTATTGTACGTTATCTCATCGATTTCATTTTTTTAAAAATATTTTTCTCCCTCAATGTCCATTATGTTGCCGATTTGGCCAAAACCAGATACAAATCCTTCCATAATAAACTTCCCAACCACCCAAACCAACTCGTTTCTAACCTGACTTCTCATTCAATACCTAATAATCCTCCTAGGCGTCTGAAAAGAAGATGGCCTCGAGATCTTCTCCTTTAGAAATGCTATTGGAGTTCTATCAATGGGTAGATTCTCCAAATGTTTTTATTATGTCATAATATAACTTACAGCAAATTTACTTGATGTGTATATATGTATACAGTTGTAAATATCAATAAATAAATTATAAAAAAAGAAAAAACATTCTCAAAAATATATTTTAATTAAACATTTCTGATTGATGTATAATCATATGGTCTTTTATAACAGTTCCGTTTTATTCTTGTATTTTGGCAGGACTTTTCAAATGCCGAATTTTTTAAATACTTTTCTCTGAAGAACCTTTTTTTACCCATTTCTTCTTGTTAGCGATTTTAGAAAATTAATAAAAATAAAATAATAAAAAAATTGTATTAGAAACTGAAGGAGAAAACAACTTTTCGTGTCCCCATGGTTGTTGTGACGATAGTCATAACGTTTGACTATTTTCGAAAAACCATTGAAATACGGAAAAATAGTTATAATCGTTTTTTAGCTAAGCAATAAATATAAATGTTGTATGATGAAGTATTGCCACCGTGAATAATTGAGAAGTTGTTGAATTTAAAGCAAGCGATGATTTCAACCTTAAATTGGAGTTCTGTGATGTGCGCACATCACTAAATTATTGTGTGCTTCAATTACATACGCCTAATTACGTGTGTGTATCGCTTTTTTAATAAATCTCATTTATATGAGCTGCAACGGTCCTCCTTTCCTCTTCCAATTTTTGATAAATATTTCTAAGGTGAGAAAAGACATTCGCTAATTCCGAGTTTGGGATATTCTGAAGGAACTCATAGAGTCATAATGTTATGTACATTGGTGCATGTCGTAATGTCATAAATCGACCAATA
>NW_027111587.1:239643-249492 GCF_000696795.3 Halyomorpha halys
AATTTAATCAATATTGTTTCATATAATATTAAATTTTAATATTATTTTAATTTTTTTTGTTATTAATTTTGTCTGCATTAGTATTGTTTTATTCGATTTGAAGTTATTATTTTGTTTTTTTATTCTCCAAGATAGTAATTTGCTGTTTGTTGCTGCTGTTCTAACAATTATTTTTTGTGATACTTGGATCATTGGTAATCGAATCCTTAAAAAGACTTTGGGTTATTGTTCTCCTCTATAAATTATTTATGTTTCTTTTAAATTCTCAAGACGTTTCGTACCTAATGCATAATTCCTTGCTATAGCTGTTGTTTTGGTTCGTTTGTTGGAGCGGCAATACGTTGGCGGGCTGCAATAAATACTGCCCCTGACACCTCTATTACCGTTTGTCACTGGCTGCATTTTGTATGTGCGTGTCCCTAGTTCCACCTTCTGTTATCAAATAATGGTGTGTTTTATTATCTTCATCCAGCCCTGGAGCGATGCCTAATGGTCAGGCGAGCATATCATTAATTGCTATTCAAAGGCTCGTGGAAAAGTCCTCACAATCTTTATCCGTTTAAGCTGTATTCTGATTATGATTTGTGATGTGTAATTATGTTTAAAAAAAGCCTTAGTTTTAATTGTTTTTATTATTCATGCTCGTTTAGCACTTATCTGATTATTCTATAGTAATAGATGAGAGTTCGGTGGCACTGTGTACAATCTCATTGTATAACCGTTGTTCTAAAAACAGTGCTTCGTTACAAAGTACCGAACCCGAATATTTTCTACCATTATGTCTTAGCTTATTGTATTCTGGCTATTTACTTTGTATGGTAAAACTGTAAATTGTTCCATCATCGATTTATTATTGATACAAGAAATGAATTTTAAATTATAAAGTAACTTCATTCTTCTCTCTTCAATAAATTAACATAGTTCACACATTTAAGACTTTTTAAGAGTTTTTCATATTTAAATTGTTAACAGCAGATTCAGAATAAAATTATTTTATATTAGGAAGTATAATCTGAGTTACTGTACTAACTTTTAGACGAAAGCACTACCAAATATTTTGACTCGGTATAGTACGATTTTAGTGGTTGTTATTTAATACCAATTGCTATACATTGGTCGGAAATAATAGTATGCTCAACCATGCTTAACAAGCGTACATTACTAATCATTTTGTACAAACGTATTTTAGCGTATATATCGTAATGTTGTATCAAGCGTTAGGCGTGATCAAGTCAAAATCATTTTACTCCCACTCAAGCATGCTGTAAAACGATTATGCATCCTTAAGCATGTGATGACAAGACTTATCTCCAAACAGAGATAAGTCTTGTCATCATAATGTACTATTATTTATATATAACATAATGAAGACTATTTTTAGTACGTCAAGAAAAAAATCCTTACCAACCGTTAAAAATAAAAAGAAATTTGAAAAACTGCTTCGAATTCTAAACAGTATATTTTATTAATTATTATTCTTGCATATTTCTTCGTGTATGTGAACAGAAATAATCTAAATGGAGTCTGGTCGATATAATTATTCTATGTAGGGTTGACTTTTATTGTCAATTAAACTCACTACTGACGAATTATTATATTTATTGAAGTTCAGTTCAGCCAAATCATTATTGTAGAAGGCCTCACCACAATTAGAACTACTGGAAATTGAAAACAAGTGTTCATAGTTAATTTATTAATGATACACACGTTCCTTACAAGTTTCAGAGTAATTTGGATGTAAATATTATCAATTAACTTCTTGAAATGAAAGTCTGCTTATCTCATTTATTTAAATTTTTTTAAGGATAGTATTTAAGAATCTGATTCAATTGTAAGTACGGCATTCCTAAATTTGTAGATATTTTTAATTCCGACTCGAGAATTTTATGTTTGAACTAAAGATTTAAGAAAAAAAACTACATACACTCACGTATAACACATCACAAACGTCTTTAACTTCAACTTGAATTTATTAAAGTATTGAACAAGAACCGAAGATAAAAGTACCAAAGTTTAAGTTGTTAGTAGAACTGCAATTTCTTTGTATAATATTTAACTTTGTTGTTATTGTCGGACTTAAATATTTCATTCGTTTCTTTATTACTATTTGTTTTAAAAAAATCTGTTGATGTTTTCATGGCATGCCCGAATAAGTTAATTCCATATTTTTGGGATGAGTCCTCTGAAAATCTGGAATCGTTTTTAAAATATTTGATAAACAACTGTTAAGGTTATTAATTATTATATATCTTAATTATGTAAGAAAACCGTTAATAATGAAAAAACGAAAACAAAAAATAAAAACAACTTAAGAGAAAATAGTTACGCTACAACAATCAATAATGGAGAGTTGCAGCCATTAGTAATTAAAAGAACAACGAAAAAAAACTTTTTGTAATAATTAAGTTGTTATTTTTGTGGCGTAAACACTTCATCTATTTGTATTGAGTGGTGTGTCTGAAGTAGAAAAGTTTTGATCTTGCCTATTCTCACGCAATGTAGTTAGTCTGGTGGGGAAACAACCTATGAGCCCTTTGAGGAAGAGATCGATTTAGGATGATTTGTTACTTAATTTATGAGAGGTGTTGGATAAAGTTGGGGAAAAAAATCTTTCGTTCCATTCTTGTTGTCGAATTTTTCAAATTGTGGATTTATGGTAGAAGTTATCTTCCTTCTTACTTTTTGCAAGTTTTGGGAAATACGTCATCCCCTTGTGGCCACTAAATCCTCGGAACCGCTGCCGCTGGAATTAGCCGTAGAGTACTTTCTTTACTTTCGGATAAAAAAAAAATCGAAAAAGATTTGTCCTCTGCGTTGTTTATAAAGAATTTCCATTACCCGATCGTTCTCCATTACTAGCATCGTTGTTATGAAAAGGAATATTTCTATAAGGGCGTTTCCCCGCTGTTTACATGTCTAATACCGTGTCTTCCACGCCTTCTTCTTTGTCCTCATTAAATATCGCCGTTGGGAAGGTGCGCAATATTAAATATTTCCTCTAGAACTGGATTACATGGTGTAATGGGACGAATTGAGAACAGCATTCTTCGGCCTCTGTGGGAACTGGAATAGGCGTAAAAGTTACTTGACAACCCAATGAAATATGTCCCAAGAAGGAATGATTTTTTTTTTTATTTTATCACCCAAACCTGTTTTTTGTTCGTTTTTAAAGGACTTAAAAATAAAAAAAAACCTTTTAGCTCATTATAACCGTTGTAAACGCGGGAGGTACATCCATCTCTGTCTATTTTGTTTGGTAATTTAGCATATGCTTTTCGCCATGCTACAAGAAGCCTGCAATATACTACTTTTGTTAAAATATGACTTCGCGTGTTTTATCTGCATGTGTTAAATCAATTTCCATGCACCCCTTGACAAGCTACTTATTATAACGTTAATATTATGTAGTCATATTAAGATAAATGTACCTATTATTTTATATATTTAAGTATAATTTACTTAACGGACTTACTTATAAGTTGTTAACTTATTAGTTTTCTTATTATCCTATGAATAATTTATATCGTTAAAAATTATTTGAAGCATGCAATTTTTCCTAAATGCTGCGTTTACCCAAACAAAAGAAGAAATATATACAAAAATACAACGGAATTAAAATTATCATAAGAGACTTACACACAAGTATTAATAAATCGTGTAAAGGATATGAACCTATAGTGAATGGAATGCGATATGTCACATATGAATTAGGTGCGGTGCGCGCATCATAGAACTTTTACTTACTAGCCTAATCTGATCTGAAATTAATCCTAGCTAGTTTCAAAACAGAAACTATAGCACAAAAACAAAGGTATAGTATTCCTAAAAAATTTCAATTTGTTCTTAACTATTCAATAGGATCAATATGGAAAATACTTAGAATGATTTTATGGGGTTATTCTGTCAAATGAAAGGCCTTAAAACTTAAGTGAAATTAAAAGTTACTTTTTAATCCTTTCATAGTTTATATTTATCGATTTCTAAGGACTAGTAAGGATGTGAAATAGATAATATTTTCAAGTCAACAAAATCAAAGGTACTTTAGAGAGAAATTAAAAAATCTTCATTTAAGCTATATCAAACTATTTTAATAAAGTATGTCATTGATATTATTAAAGACAACCAAATTTCGCATTGATATACCGGGTTTAGTCAAATTAATCGTTAGATCTGTTTTTAGAAAAATCGAAAAAATCGATTCTATAGAGTGGCACTTCTAATTAGTTGATTTTTAACGAAAATGTTGCTGTCACATCCCAGGCATACCTAAATATTGAATTTCAGTTTCTTATGCCATATCGTTAGCTCGTGCAAGCAAAATCACAAGCACACACACACACATCGTACTAATAACCATGTTGAATAATTTAATAAAAAACATATGCGAAGTTGTAGTATATTCGCTCCTGATGAATACCTAGGTTATCTGGTGAAGGAAATAAAAATTCCAATAAACAAACGAAATTATTATAAAAATTGGTATAAATTAAAAAAAATATATTGTGTGAATTAATAAAGTCGTGCAAAAAATCATTAAAGAAAAATAATTAAAAATGGAAATTGCTTGTTGATTCCAATTCATAAAAATGGATCGAGAACAATTGTAATAAAATTGGACCAATCCCACTCCTTCCAGTTTGTTCTGAAATATTTACATTAAATACGAGATGGGACGTGAAGTAAACATAAAATATTAAACGGAGACTACATATTTTGACGGAACTATACTACTATTGATTTGACAAACAATCGGAAGCCAAAAATGGAATGAAATCGTGTAGTTTATCTACTTTATATATGTTTCAAAAATAAATCTGATTCTATCTGTCTTCAAGAGTCCATTAAATAATATTTCAATCGAACAGGGAATACAAAAGAAGTTAGATAATCTTCTTACGTTGTTAATGTTCGAAACATTTGTGAATGTCGGATTGTTTAATATTTATTTCAAAAATGTTATAGTCCGTTCAGGTTTAAAACGGAGATCTTTTTCAATGTTTATCAAAATACCCAGGCATCAGAAATGGTTATATAAAAACGAATTAAATTCAAAAGAAAGCAAAAGCGGATGATGTTTGTTTATTCGCGGTTCAAAATTAGATAGTTCACCCTTTTGTTTCAGAAACTTGAAAGTTACAATAAAAAAACAATTATAAATACATATTATACAATATATATTAAAAACACCTTCGAAGCCAATTCATTTTTTACTCCGATTAGAACAAAAAATCGGAAGCGAAAATTCGCTTCGAGGAATCAGTAGGAAGTTTTGTTTGTATATTGTAACTTTTAAGTTTCTGACTTATTTTTATTGAAATTTTAAAAAAATGTCCCGTAATCTTACTTGAAAAGTATTCTAAAAAACAAGTATTTTTTTCAATATTCTAGTGGTTTTACTTCATTTTATTTTAATTTATTTCATTCATATAATCTTATTACTATTTGCGTATCTTACATTCTCTCTGCATAAGAATATGATTATTATAATAACAATTTTCGTTTAACAAAGTATTATTACTATGAGCCATGTTACAGTATTGTTCAACTAAATTCACATTAAAAAAAAGTTTATTTTATTTGCATAATATTTTAATAATTATTAATTGTAATTATAAATATTTCATGGAATCGTTAATGTATAGTTTAATGGGTAATTATATTAAAGATTTATATGACAATTGAGGATTACATAAAAAAATAAAAAGGTTCATGAAGTTCCACTCCCAGTTACCTACAACTTAAGAAACCCAACCACAACCCGAAGACTGAAGCCCAGGCTGCTGCAGGACATCCTGTTATAAATTCCATATTTATCAGTTCTGTAATTGTCACTCTAAAATTTTATTTTATCTTAATTTCTTTTTTTTCTCTTTATCTTTTTCTTAAATTAACTTTCATTTTTTTCCATTAGAAGTCAATTATTTATTTTGCTAAATCCATAAATGTCATCGACGTTTCTTATATCTTTTATTAAGAATTATTATATTAATCTATTTGTTTCATCTTAATTTTTCAGATATGTATAACATTGTATATAGTTATTAATTCAAATTTTCATGGTATCTTTTGTATGAAAGTGTACCCCCCATAATCAATAGTTTGAAAAAAAAAATGTACCTCTTACATTAACCATGTAAGGACCACCAGGCCGATCTAGTATTAAATAAATAATTTTAAAAAAAAATGATAGATTTAATATTGAAGTAGAAACGTTGTGCAGTGACGTTAAATTCACATCTTTATCGAATTAGAGGAATGAGAATTTATGCATTCTTCTGTCTGTTTGTATCAGACTGGAGGATGACCCGGTAATGGTGCCTGGAGAGGGTATTCTGGGTAACCCTGTATCGGAGAAATGTCGATAGGGAACCCTCTTAATCCTGAATGCACGCTGTCGGGCCAAGTTGCCCCCTATCTGTCCACAACTTGGAATGGAGATAGTGCCAGCGGACAGCTCAATGGATACTTAACACACCATAACTGGATAAAACTGATTACTTAGCCACGCATATGTATCCATTAGCTCCGTGTTGCATTACTTCTTCATTGTGTTAATAATTGCTTAAAAATCTGAAACTGAAACTTACTATGATTAGAGTAGTATCTGTTATATCCTATTATTAAATATATTTATCATTATTATTATTATATCATTATATCTGAAAAGGTGTACAATGACTCGTACTTTTGGCCCATTTTTTACAATTCATTTTCATTTTCTACACCTTTGATTTCTCCGACAGCTTCTCTTCCAGTTTTCAAAAATAGTTTTTTAGGTTGAAATCCTCATCCATCATTTCTACTTTTTTACCAATTTGACCATGTCCACTTTTTTTGCCTCTTGAGCAGCTTTTTTATTTGGCTGGAATCCAGAACAAGATAGTTATTGTTATTTATTGTATGATATGTATACAAACCACCATGTTTTATATTTCCCTAATTAAGGAATCACTTGGACCTTCAGTAGACCGGGTAGCTCCTTTTTAGAATGGATAGCTCATAAATAATATTAAACATAAAAGTAGTAAAAGGTAAGACACAACACGAATTTCTTTTTCACAATAATGCACTTACTAATTCACTATTATCTCTGATTTAGAGGGTTAGGCAAAAAAAAAAAAATAAATAAAAAAAATAAAAATCACTTGGAGTTGGGTTATCAATACCTGCCTTAGAGGTTCTGGAACCTTTTTCAATGACCCATTTATTTTTTTAAAATATGAGTATTTATGCATTTAGAGATATAACATATGCATTTGTTCATCTTTAAGTATGCCCATAACCGTATAGCGAGCTTGTAATAAATAATAATGACGATTTCAATGTAGAAATTGACGTGATGAAGAAATTTTAGTATTTTATAAACTCTTGGTCTGACAAAACAAGCACAAATGGACTTGAAAGAGCATTAAAATTCTATCGGACATGAACTTCAGGAGGGAACTAGCTATCGGACTCAGTCACGCAAACCATTTCCACTTTCAAAAAGCAGAGTCAGCAAAATCAACGCTGTCTAATGTTGTATTAAAAAATTTACATTGCAACAGCTTGATAAAAAAGTTACAATATTCCTTCTTAATACCAGTCCTGTTGTGGAATAATGGTATATTTGAACTTAATAATTTAGTCTTATCTAATCGGAACGTCTTTCATCTCTTTATATAAATTTATAGTTATGAAAACTAGTTAAAATATTATAAATAATTAAGAAAAGAAAGGAATCGAGAAAGTCTGGAAGAGCTGCGTGGGCAGAGTAAATAAGCGTTTACTGCATCTTGGCTGGTGCATTGCAGGCACGGACATGGCGTCTCTTCCTGTCAGTTTTCATATTATCTATTCCATTTGTTTATATATATTATCTAATATAGAAGATATTTTTATATTATATTATATATGAGATTATATAATTACAAATACCCGCCTGAAAATTTTGTTCATCTTGTGAATTCGATATAATTAAAAAACTCGTCAAGGTTATTGTGTATGAAAGATGGTGTCCTATAAACTGGCATACAAATCTTTATTTGTTATATGTGATTATCTTACCATTGCTCCATTTTTAATTAAGCTAATTAGAAGATGAATATTAACTTATTCATGGACTACATATCAAAATCCTGTTCGTTATTTATCTTGTTCAGTGTAAAAGAATATAATATTTAAACATTTATTAAATTTTACTAAACTCCGGATTAAAAAGTTATTTAATAGTGTTATGAATATTTTACCTGATATATAGTATATTATTTTCTTTTTAGCTGAGAAGCATTTTATTTATTTATTTTTATTATCGAATTGTTCCTTTCGCTAATCCTATTGTTTGGGTGTAAATAATTAAAAATATTGAGTGCTTTTGAGGACTCTCTAGTTGTAAATAAAGATTAAATCCATGTATTATGTTTTTATAAATACAACAATAGACACTGTAGGTGTTTAAGATAACAAATATTTGTCGATATGAAAAAAAAAAAACAATCTAAAAATCATTGAACGACGATTATGGATTTATATAGTTTTATCAAAGAAATCAAATTAAAATAAGAACTAAATTTAAATTTTTTTTGATTATTGTTAGTTATAAAAGATGTAAGCACTAAAACTTGAACAAATAACGTATTATTGACCACTTAAATCTAAAGTTATTTTGAATCTTTGAAAGGATTTTTGAATCATGGGTGGTTTTAAGAATCTTTAAAAATATTTTAAGTGTAAAAAAAATTACTTGCGTGAAATTTTTGGTAATACTATTGTATTTTAAGCCTCACTAAACAATTTAATTATAAGGTTTTTTAAAATGCTAGAAAATTAATTTGACGTCAGTTTTGAATTCAAATATCTTTTGTTTTATTCGGCTACTTAATATAATACTATTCTCTTTACAACACTCCATAATTTAATTGTTTTATTTTGATCACTAGTATTTTTTTTGTCACAATATATTAATTTTTTGTATCGTTTATGCCGCTTAACTTTTTTTTAGCAATATAAAAGTAGATTTATCTTTTTTTTTCATTTTTATTTGATAAAAGATTTTTTATTTTCTAACAAATACATATTTCCTTTATTCTATTCTGAATAAAAAAAATATTATATAGCGTTATTTGCGAAATTATTGAGTGCTTTGCAATTTTTTGAATCGTAGAATGACAAACATGTTAATATCTACTGTAATAGTGAGACTATCTCAAGTTCATAACATGAAATGAATTTTAAAATTTTTTTATCATACTATAATTTGGCATATTTAATTATGAAATTTAGCATGTTTAATTATCATCTGCCAATGTCTTGTCCAATTTCGTTCCTTGAATTTTCTCATGAATATTGAGAAGTTTTCCATTGAAGACCTTCTAATAAAATTAACTTTGTCCCCTTAAATTTGTGATATAACTTTTATAGACTTCCAGGAACGCGGTCGATACTTTCCATCGATCGAATGTCTCGGAAACTTGGTCAGTAGTATTGTACGTTTGAAATTTTTACGCTAGTATTAGTTTCATCATCTGATAGAAAATATATAAGTATACTTTGAAATAAATCATTTACTGTAAAAGTATTGTAAATAATAATATAGAAAGATAAATGAATAGTTTTTTTTTCAAATTATTTACAATTTTTGAAAATGGTTTTTGTATTTGAAATACCAAATATAAAAAATAAATGAAATTTATTCCTGGGGGAAAAGGGGATGAAGATTATATAATTATAGTATAGTTAGCATAACTCATAGGAGTTAATTAGCTATACTAATGAAATAACTTTTTTTTTACTTAGTTTGATTATATTCATTTTATTTATTTATTTTTATATTTATATTTTTTTGTATATTTAATTTATTGTTATTCACAA
>NW_027111587.1:249903-255854 GCF_000696795.3 Halyomorpha halys
CTGAACTTCTTTACCTGAAAGAAATTTTAGTTTAGCCAAAAGTTTCTGCAGAAGAATTAAAGAGATTTCCAACAAACCGACGAAAGTTAGGAGAAAATGTAGATTGCTGGGCGCTTTAAAGTTAACAGTTTTATGCAAATAAATTTAAGAAGAAAAAGAGAAAAAAAAATAATGAAAGTAGCTAGCTAGGTATTTGAGAAATTATACTTAATGTTCCACCTTAAATTTGCATTTAAATTGAACATCTATGTTAAAGACTTAACGTATCCGCTTTAAACCTTGTAGCCTTAGCTTAAAGAGCTGATTTAATACAGGTATTAAGAAAAATGTATGAGGGATGATGAATTGGGAATTAAGCATTATTATTTTTTCTTGTTTAAATAATCAGTAATGTGTTCAAAATTGAAATACCTATTAATATTTTAATTGTTGGAAGACGATATGGGAAGCAGAGAAAAAATAATCGCGGCCTTCTTCTAATTAACATAATAATATAACAATATTTGATTAAAATGAAAGGCTATATATTTTTTTAAACAATTTCCCCTGTAATTAATTTATAATTCCGTTTGTCCTATCATGCTATGAGATATGACTGTTTGACACATTACTTGCTGAAAGTTTTAACATGTATGTACAAACCTACCGAACTGCATTTAGCTCTTAACATATTTTTATAATTGTATTATTACTATAATTGGGTCACAACTGTAAACTTTTGCTAGCTCCGCTAGTTCATAAAAGATACACGTATCCTCAGTGGACCCTTTTCAGTAAAGATAGGGTCTAAATTCACATAAATATAGCTGAAACGTAAGTAGCATTTCCTAATTTTGGTTCAAAATATTTTTTCGGTTCTTTGAACGTAACGTAATTCAATGAATAAAGAAGAGTTATAGTGATTTTCATACTTCAGTTCAATGTAGCGGAGCAACTATTTATCCAAATGTTTTTATGATAAATATGTGAGGAATTCTGATAAAACTATGGACAAATCAATTAATACGATGATTGAACAAGAGCTGTGTGAGATATATGCGCATGGCCTTGCTGAATCTTTTTTCTTCATTATTTTTCATAATGAACCTCTGTAGTCGGGTAATAAATAACCTTGATATGAAATTAAAAAAATAAAAAACCGCCCTCAAAAGTTTTTGTAATTAAATATAATTAGGTACAAAATAGCAAAAATAAATCAATCCATCAGTTCCTACATAGTTTCCCGTTTACCGAAAGTAAGAAATGAACTTACAGTTAAAGTACTTAACTCACGCAAAAATTTGAATGAAGTATTTGTTTTTCAAAATACCAAATATAAATAAATCCGTCTATCCCTTTCCCCTTTCCCATTTTCCGAGACTACAGGATTTTAATTGGTGGATTGTTGATCTTTGACCTTCTTTGTTACTCGATATTAGCATCATCACATTTTTCGATTTATGGTTACCTTTATGTAATGATTCTTATAGGAATGATCCTCTAATAAATAACTACCTACACATTGACCTGTTCTGATCTACTTGTGTATTTCAGATAAATCTGAAGTAGTAATGGGTTTATGACAAGGCATATGACTGGGAGGTGATCTGATCATAGTACTTTAATAGTTATGTAGTTAGGTTTTGTATACAGATGTAAGACAAATTAAGTAATGCAAATGTTAAATGAAATTATAGTTGAAAATGTATAAACTTCGGTTGTACTTTAATTACTTATTCCAAAGCCTTATTATATATACTTAGAACAGTATATATTATATTGTTATACGTTACTGGGGTAGGTTATTTTCATGATTGATGGATAGTTATTATGATGACTTTAGCTGAAGTATTAAATCCAGGTGCTAAACCTAATACTATTGTACTTGCTGCGTTAGAAGTCTAGTTAGGATGGGTAAATCTATCATAATTCCAAAATTCTTGTTTTCTTTTGTTGTCTTGTGATTTAATTAGAAATTTATCTAAGTAATAAACCCATGTTTGTAATGATTTAAAGGCATTTTTAGTATTTAAATTTTAATTATGAATCCATTGGTATTATTTTTCTGGGTAGGATCTAAAATTTGATAATTATTTATATATGCCTATGTACGTTAGCTATATGTACTCGTAATTAAAGAGATTCAATGTTTCATCATTAAGCGTCAGGGATAAACTTTTCATCGTTTATCATTTTAAGGCTCCAATTTCACAAAACTTGACATTCCAGTATTATTAAGGTAAACTCAATTTCTTAAATGTTCCTAAACAATCAGTTATTGATGTTAAATATTTTCAAAATTTTACAAATCCCCTCATTAAAGAATACAAAGTGCTGAGTTGGGAAACAGCATAGAAATGGGGAAGCCATTGAGCAGTGGCGATTAAAACCGAGTTTACTTAAGAATACTTGGGAACTGTCGACATCCATAATTCACTTTAAAGGTCTCAATGGATTAAGCCCATGGATTAAACTCCTGACCCACTAATACTAAAAGCACCCCCTCCCTCTAACCCTTTTAAATAAATAAATTATCAGGAACAACAAACATAGGAGACGACTTCAAATTTATTCACTTAATAGAGGATTAACTGAAAGTCCTTTGATCAACGTTTATAAGTGATTCGTTCAATTTAAAAGCCTATTAGATAGGGATTAAATCCCTTTAAATAATTCTGCTGGTACAGTTCCTTTATACCTTACCATAGTTCCCTAGGTTTCAGTTTGTCTATTAAAGGGCTCCCTTGAAACAGGTTCCAATAACGAAATTTAATAAAACGATTTGTCAGCGTAAAATAAACTTTTTTCTGACCTTGTTAGATCGTTATTTAGATGACATTAACTATAAATTGGACTATAATCCGTTGTGAAATCTCCTAAACTGCAAAACTGAAAATATAATTTGGATTAAGGTTTTTTGCTAGTATCCCTCAAAGGTTCATTCTGCATTCCATGGAATTTTATACCCGATATAGTAAAGTTAAGAAAAACAGAAAACTATTTGAAATATTGGCACCAATATTTATGTGATGTGTGACATAGGCCTACTCTCCTTCAAAGCAAGAATGAGGCCTACAAAAACTCGCGCGCGATGCTTAGGCTTACGAAAGGTTAATAGGTATTTCCGCCATTGTAATCTAAACGGAAACAGAAGGGATCCAGTGATTGGATCGCACTCTTTCCTTACTCCTTGCCACTCCCCTAGTATAAGGACTATTTTTGGCTTCCCTTTTTTCTGTCAGCTTACCCCCTCCATTATATTCCTTTCTTCAAGATTGGCACTCTTTTATCAACCATGCTAAGACTTGTAGTACATGATCTAATAGATACCTTACCTGTATTGCATTAATACGAACGGCGAAAAGTAAGTAATTTCAGCTTATAGTTTAATTTTTATAAGATGAATTACAATAAAGAACTTTATTTACAATTTATGGCATTCGTGTGATTATAAACAATTTTTTTTAAACATTGTTTGTATTTCTTTTATCCCAGTTTTACCTTTTCTTCATCTCCTAATGTGGCATGTGATTACTTACACATTTTATTACGAATTTACGCCCTATTAGTTCCTTTTAGAGTTCAACTATTCCAGAATAACTTGTTCCGAAAAGAGCTTTTATTTCGTACTTACAACTTAGAGGAAAGTTCACCGGTAGATGGAGTGGACTTGGATCTCCTATGAATATCATTGCCCCAGATTTGAGAAGCCGCTCCTTCGACCATCTGCACACCTCTCCTGGAGAACAGTAATTTTTTTCCTCAGCCTCCGTTATATTTATTGATCTTACTTTAGGAACTGGTTTCGACTTGTTGCTAAGTAGGTTACTTGCATTCTTGCTATCTTGTGAGTGTTTTATTTTTATACTGCGATGATATTCCATTTATACTCATTATTTATCAAAAAATCTGACATAAAATTAACAGTTACATATTATTACAAAATTTGTAACAAATTCGTTTGCAAAATATATCTTCCAATTCACTATGACTTTTAAGTATCTTCCATTACACTATGGCTTTTGAAAGCTGGGTAATAATAAATATGCACTTTAGACTTAAAACCAACGAAAAATCGTGGTTTAATCCAGAAATCGAAAAAAAATCTCTAAAATGGGTATCGAAAATCTTCGTGGCTAAAAATGAAAAAAGGAAGACAATACATACAATATGTTATTCAAAGATATACTTTCCATCAATGAATAATAGAATTGCACAACACCTATCCGTTTTGGGTTGATACGATTCTCCTCTACGCAGAAAGGCATAAGAGAAAAAATAAGTGATTAAGTTTTTTTTTTAAATAGCGAGCTATGTTAAAAAGAAAACAAATGAATATATTTATTTTGGTACAATATGATTTTCAGGAGGGGCAGCGGTAGCAGCGTGGCAACGCGCCGGTGTACTAACCTAAAGGTTGTCTGATCGAGTCCCGGTCCCACTTGGGCTTTTTCAAGCATGAAATAATATAAAACTCATTCATAACCTCCCCACGGGCATTTGTAAGACTCGTTACTCAATGGATGGCACTTACAAAAATAGGCGTGGAAGTGACGAACCCAACCGACGAAAAAACCCACGTCAAGAAACGCGCGTTATATTTCTTAATACATCATGCGAGTACTTAGACCTGTATGGTCTTTCGCCTATATAATAATAATAATAATTATTTTTTTAGGAAAAAAGGCACGTATCGATAAGCATTTTTATGAACTTTTTTTTTCAAATTTAGATGTCGGACAACCATTTAGGAACTTATCATCCTTTAATATTTAGATAGGATAGCTATATATGTATATAGGACAGAGTCAGTGTTACAGATCAGAGTTTCTTTTGGCGGAGAAATATTCAGAGTTTCAATTATTGTAAAAATAAAAAAATTAAAAATAACTAATTTTCCTTCTGTTTTCTTAAAAAGTACTATTTTATATTCGATAATTTTTATGATCAATAAAAACAAATTTTATGCAGAGTTTCTAGTTTTTAGAATTAGGGTTATTTCCGAAACAGAGTCAAGCCAAAAGCACAGTTTTTGGAAAACTAGATAATTTATCTTAAGTTTTTTTTAAAAAAAAAAAAGTATGTAAGGCATAACGATTTAGATTTTTTTTTTATCTCGGTCGTCTTGAGAATATGTTTATCATCTTAGCTCCCTTTACGAAGCTGACGCAAATTTTACATATTAAAATTTCTAGTGATAAATTTCACGTTATATAGAATATAGAATAGGTACATGATATTTTAAAAGTAACTAGAAATTGTCACTTAACTGAACCAGTAAGTACAATATTTAATAATTACATTTTATTTTTTTTTTTTTTTGGTTTTAAGTGTTTTAAAAATTTAATAAATAAGTATGCATTATATCATAGTAATGTTCTTTACTTTATAAATTCTTTTACTAGCAAAATTCATGATTAAACCAATAAACACCAGAACCGCTTTGGATTAATCATTTTAAATTCTTTAGAGAAATAGATTGTCGAGGGGAAGAAATCAGAGGAATACAGATAAAGTAACTGGATTTAAAAGATTAATGCGAACGGAATGATTGAAGAACCCTTGAATGGGATTTAAAATGAAAAGCTAAGTTGGAAAAGTGGGCAGTGATACTCGACCAATTTAACACCATAGATTCATTAATTGTGAGGTATATTTATAGCCATCCAAGTACCTTTGAATGTTGATGAATGGCCTGCTTATGATTGTTGATGATGAATGTTTGTAAGGGCGTATCCTAGCTATCTCTTTGACAAAGGACCAACGATGTCTAGTTAGTTAGGGACAGGCGTAGAAATGAACCGTATTGTTTTCCTGTTTTTTTTTTTTCTCAGTGGTCTCATTTTCTTCTCCTCTTTACCATTGAAGTATGGTTTTTACCATATTCGGTGTTTTTTTTCTGAATGGATGTTTTAAAGTAATGTATGCCGTTCTTTCTTAATGAGGTCCATTATTCCAACATAATAAGGCTA
>NW_027111587.1:257024-262529 GCF_000696795.3 Halyomorpha halys
ATATATTTATATTGCGAGTACTTTATAGCCTTTATATTAATATAAAATGTATGATCAAATATATAATAAATTTAATAATAACTGAAGTATGATTGAAGAGGGGCACACAAAATAATAAATTAAAGATTAAGTAAAGAATTATGTTGAGATATATATAAACCTTCCTGTGCCAATTACGCTTCTATAACATCACTAATAGACTGGTATTATAGACTAATACTTTTTGTTTGCATACTTGTATTTATTAACTAATACTATCAGTTTTTATTATGATATAAGCCCCAGATGGCAACATTTATCGAACGTTGCCAAAATATTACACAAAAATCATAAACATAAAGTGAAATACGTATTTGTTACACATTTGATCATTGAACTATTATGGCAGCTATAATTTATGGAAATAAATTACCTAGGATTTAATTTGTATAATACAACTAAACACAAAATGCTGAAATGAAAATAGTAATAAAATAAAGACATAACTTAATCTTTAGTTATCTTATATTATGTTCAATATATGATCCAAATATTTTTAACATTATAATTTTATTTATCATAATTATGAAATGAGCTGATAAATAGCACAGAAGTACCACTCTAAAAAAAATCTTTTGAACTCTTTGAATATATTACAAAAAAGAATACATTACATAGACAAAAAAGTTAATAAATGTTTTCAGAAACCATCATTGTTTGATTTGATGTGGATTGACCATTTTTTTGTACAGTTAAGATAAACTAATGATTTATTAACCCATTACTTACTACAATTTATTTTTTCCTTATTAACAAATTGTAATTATAAGGAAATATATAAGTACATTGTTATCATAGTTTGTAAACAAGTTATACCAAGCGCATTTATAATATATATGCAGAGTTTCCTGGGTTTGTATGTTTAATCGGTCCCCATTAGTTATAATTTTCTACAAGTTATCTGCTAAATATTATACTGGAAACTTTGTAATAAATTACACCTCTCTGTTGAAATAGTAATTCAAATCTATGTTTTTATCGAAATAAAAATACTTATGCTAATTTTCTTGTTTGAATATGTAAAATAACTTTCAAATTATCGGTAGTCGACTGGTGAAATATTACTCTGAAACTGCCCTGAAATTAACTAAAATTATAGGCCACTCACTGCTCACTGATTGGTTTGAAATGCTTGCTTATGCTGGTTTTTCTTGTTTGATAGATCAATAAACTTTTTTCCAGAAAGGTTCACTGAATTTCTTCCAACAAATAGATTATAAATGAGGATTATAATAAAATGAAAAAAAAAATACAATTATTTTAACACGTAAAATATTTTAGAAAGATAAACGAGTTTGAATTACAGTGACAAATTTATTTTATCATTAATTTTTAATCAATTTAATTAATACCTAAATGATACAATTAATTATGATTTTATATCCTAGCCTTCAAAAAAGTATATAACATCATTATTACATACATAATTTAAAAAATGGTATATGGACTTTTTTTTTTCCTTTTCTCTTGACTCTCATTGGAGTCTTATACAGCATTTTTGACACACGAGGGGGGAGGGGGAGGAGTTGGTGGTGACCAACCTATTCTTACCATAATAGGGAGTCAAGTTTTTCATTTTGTGTGACCGCCACTCAATGAAAAAAGTCAACGACCAAGACCGGATTCAAAACGATAGATAGACCTGAGCTGAGCTACAGACTTCCCATTTATATTTTTTTTAAATAACCATTGTAATTGTAAAGGTGATAAAATATTCTTATAGTTTTCTACTTTTTTTTGGAAATGTATTATTTTTCCTGAGCTCTATTTTGGTAGATCAGCGCGCCAGGATTATTTTCTGACACATCATTTAAATAGTGATTTTTCACTGAGGCCTACCTGTTTAATCAATTACTCATGAAAGACTATCTATTAATTTCCTTTAAGATTCTTAGAAGTAAAAGATAAAATATTCTTGGTACTCTTAAATATTGTAATAAAATATTTTTATTTTCTATTTGATATTTTTTTTTTCAAATGATATATGCTTCGTTTCGGAAATACGATCTTTATAAGAATGAGTGTTGACAACTTAGCAACAAGCCCTATATTGCACCCTTAGTTCCGAGAATTCGGCTCATAATTTCAGGAAGCGCCGTCGTGCCTAACGAGCTGGAATCGGAACTCCGCCCTGTTGTCGAGATCTTTAGCCCGCCCTCTTTTAACAACGGAGGGAAAGAAGAGAAATGATTGCCTAGAAAAACTGAGAAACAAAAACAAATAAATAAAATGAGTTTTCCTGAGTACTATAACTATTGTCCTTGTCCTTGTCTACAGCTATAATTTCTTCGACTTTCTGTTTTTTAAAATAAAGTTTTCTTCTTTAGAAACTAGAAAGGTATTTTCGTATTTGTTTTCAACTAATGATTCCAAATTAAATTTAAATTAACTTGAAATTACTTCTACATGAATGTAATCGTCGAACGATTATTTTTAACGATAAATAACAAATTAAAAGACAAATGACCTTTTTTTCTAATATTACGTAATATAACCCTAGTCATATACCTCAAAACCTCATTCACGTTTTGAAATTTCAAAACAATTTCAGAGAAAAACAAAATCAAAACACACAGCATTTGTTAACAATCATAAATTTAAATCGGGTCATTGAAACAAAAAAGAATCAATTTTTGACTATGTAAAAAAATAGTCGTACAGAGCTCATTTTGGTCTTCTATTGTATCGATTAAAAAAATATTTTTTTTCAGGTGCATAGTTGCGGAGTTATTGAGTTAGTTATTAACAATGGTAAAAAATCGCTATCTGAAATACGTTTTTAGTTTATACAAAAACAAACTTTATTTGCGCGATTTTTTTAAAAATTATTTATGTGGAGAAAATCGGAACTTGACTTCTAAAATCCGGACGCAAAATTCGTGTTAACAGGTGTTTTTTGCTACAGTAATCAGAAAAAAATTATATATTTTTATTTAATTAATCAATGCATACTTCTAAACCTGTTTAAAACTGTAGCTATAGTTATCGAATATTGACGTATAATAAACTAAAATCCTGTAACACTACAATCTATGAAGAGTCTGGAATTTATTACTTTGTAAACAAATACAGTTTATTAACCAATGGATGTGCACGGAGGTGTTTTGATAAGAAATTAAGCTCAAACGCCAGGTAATTTTTCTTTTGTTCTTTTTCCTCCCTGACTAAAGAGTACCCATTTTCTTGAGGCTAGGTGTGCCTTAGAGTATATAAATTCCCTTTTTTTGTGTTCTGATCTCATCTTGTGACAAACAATTTTATTTATTTATTTTAGTTATTTATCTGTTTAATAAAGGAGGTAAGAAAAAATAAACTAAATCGCTTTAACACATTTAGAATTTCATTTACCTTTTTTAAAGCTTTCTCTTCATTAAAGAATGCTAGTTTAGTTTAATATCCAATGCTTACCCCTTACTGTCGATTGATTAATTTATTTCATTTTTATTTACTTACTGTAAAGTGTGAATGCAATAAACTGTGAGAATATTAACAAGTGAACCTTTAATGATAGAATCTATCACAGCTAATGTTTTAGGCACTTCACTTACCTACGGATGGACTTTATTCCGACTTTATCTTTTCTTTTTTATCATGTTTTCCAATAGTGTTTTTGTTATCTATTTTTTACTCTCTTCGACAATGGACTTTCAATTTACATCTTATCTAAATGATGTTTGTCACTTTTCGAAGAATAGTAAACTTTTTTCAGTAGGATCTTTTATCCCTCAAACTCTCTGTTCAAATAACGTGTTGATAGTTTACTGTGGAAGATATAATATATCTAAGTATAAATAATGTAATCACCCTAGTCAAGAGCAATTCTATGATTCTTGCAATTCTATATATTAATTCTATGACAAAATTCATAATTTACGACATGATAATAGTTATTAGTGATAAATTTGGTTTTCGAGTTTAGAAACTCCGGAAAAAAATTGTAAATTAATGTTCAGCATTATGTAATAATTAAATTAAATTAAAATCATTAAAAAAACTCTGAGAATCAATCGTAATCGTAGGTGAATATAAATACATATGTATTTGAAATACACACACACACGCCCGCGCACACATATATTTAAACCAGAAAAAATTATCATAAATCAATATATATTTATATTGCGAGTACTTTATAGCCTTTATATTAATATAAAATGTATGATCAAATATATAATAAATTTAATAATAACTGAAGTATGATTGTAGAGGGGCACACAAAATAATAAATTAAAGATTAAGTAAAGAATTATGTTGAGAGAGAGGAAGAGGAAGAGACGAAGATGAAGAGAGTGATTAGAACTTTCCTGGGCCGTCTATAGCTCAGGGAGTCGAGGCGCAGCCCTTTGCCCCAGGCTGCAAAGCGCCGGTTCGAATCCAGCCTGGTCAACTTTTATTTCTCTGATGGTCCCACGAAATGAACACTTGACCCCTCACCATGGTGTTAGAATAAGGTATTACCCTGTAGATAACACTCCCCTCGCCCGTATGTCAGATATGACAAAGATGGGGATCATAAAAAAAGATTAAAACGTCTCTTAGGACGGTAATACTCACTAGTAAATAAATATAATCCAAAATAATTGTCTACACCATCTTTTTAAAACTCAGATACTCATTAGTGTAGCAATATTAGGTAAAATCGCCCTTCATACAATCCAATTCTGGAATGAAATGTTCATGATGTTTCAAGGTTTTTTTTTCTCGGATATTGCTACATTATTAAATAAAATTTTTCTTTAACCAATACAGTGTTTTTCGTTTCGTATTTCATTAGGAAATATCTGTCGTGGAGATAAGGTTATACCTTGGTTGGTCAGCCTTTCCGTATCAGCTATCAGATTTATCCCTAACTGATTGAAAAACCAAATTTTAATTTATATAGACTTAATTGGAATTACTCTATAAAGAAACTAATATGTATTAATGTTATAGGACATGTATCAGTATTTGCTGTATTTTTGTAAATTTAATTTGGAAGAAATCATCAGCAACAGAATTCGTGTGGAAGAACTAAGTCGGACAACATGGTTAATTTACGAACAAAATACTTACTTACTTCAACTATCATATTATTCCGTCAATATTTCATTTCACGTTTGTTTGTAAGTTAAATTATTATTTTTTTATTTATTCATTTATTGATATTTACAAGTGTATAAAAAATACAACAAGTAAATTTGATCATAATGACATAATGATATGATACAGCATGTAGAGAAATTACCCAGTAGTAGAACTCTAAAAACAATTTACAATATAAGGTCACGAGGCCATCTAAGTAAAATGAAAATTGAGAATTATTATATAATCAATAATTTCTATATTTTTTTTTTCATATCTACCGTTCAGAACCTCGGAACTGTTTTGTTTCATCTGATATGTATGAGAGGTACCAGCTGGGGTTTTTTAACTTAAAATAATTTCCTTTGTCGGCATACCAATTATACCACCGGACCTAGGCAAAAA
>NW_027111587.1:263699-268170 GCF_000696795.3 Halyomorpha halys
TTCTTTATATAGAAGCTCATATTTTTTCAAATCCTTCTTGAGAAGAAGTACACTCCATTTCTTGAGTATCGGAGTTACTCTAGGCGAAATTGGCTGCCAAGCCGTATCGGATGGAGGCAATGAATATACTGGATCGAATAAGATTATATACAAACTGGGACAGGTGATCCAGAAGGTAGGACCGTAGATATTGCTACTGTATCTCTCTTTGCATCATTCCAGGTGAACCATTGCTCCCTCTTTTCCTACTTTTTCTTCATCTCATCGCCTTTTCTATCTACTTTTGTTTGTGAATGAATGCTCTTCCATTCCCTGGTTAGGGGGTATATATATATATATATATATTTAGGATTACTTTTGAAACAAACAGCGTTAGGATAAAAGGTTCAATAATGCTTTTGGTTTTTTAGAGTTTATTTTGTAGGCCACACGTACGATGTCACAGTTCATGTTACAAACAAAATTATAACAATTACTTTTAATTACGTCTCACATAAAGTATCATTATTTTACGAAATTCCTTTGCTATATGAAAAAAATCTTCAATGTAAATACTTTTATCTTTAGCAATGTAAATGTTATAAATAAACAATTTGTCATGTTTCGGATTTTTTTTTTTACATTTTGATGATTGAGTTACATGCCATTGTTATTGTCTGGGGCATTCAGCCGGATTAAATAACCCTAAAATTAATTTTATTTCATAACATTATTGTTTTATTATTATTATCAATTTTAGTTTATACTTAATATTATTATTATTTATAATATTTTCTATTTTTATTCGATGTGTGATTACCTACGTACTTAATTGAGTACTTACAGCCTTAATTCATATTGTTAGGAGTGCGGGAAGACTTTTTATTTTAATAAGTTTAGTAATAAAAAAAAGAAGTATTTTGACAAATGTCTTATTTTCTGCATTTTGTCCAACGGAATTTGAAGTGAATATTTAAAATTTATTTCATGATTTTTTTATATCATAAAAAGGTATTTATTTTTCAGTTAATAAAATGCTATTGGACAAATTATTTTCAGCATAATTTACATTTAAATTACTAATTATTATCTTATATACCGTTATTATTATGTGTTTACTTATAAAACCTCATCTGCGAATATTTTTTTAAACCTCAGCTTTATGCCCAATAATAATCAATCCAGTTTACTAACTAAAACTAATCACCTTCATTATTTACAGTTATGCTAATTTTTAATAATCTTTTATTTTATTGATGTATCCTTACATTTGATTTGTATAGGAAGAATATAAGGGTTCAAACATAAATCGATATTGCTATATTTGTATGAGAAATTTAACTAAAAAAAGAACAAATAAATAAATACTTAGAGGGCTAGATGACATATATACAAAACAATTTTTATCAATAACCCTTTTTATTTGTTTCGGGGAGGGGGGGTTTGGGTGATGCAAAAGATAATATGAATTTATTAACTCCAGTTCTATTTATTTTAATTCAATATCCACTCATCATAATATCCACAACGATATATTTTAATTCACTCTTCATCTCGTCTGTTATGACAAACTATAGGTCAAAACACCTGATCACACATATAGAATAGTTAGGGGGCGTGACTGGCTTTTATATCAAACTGACCTGCGATCATGTTTCAGACTGTGTTAGTAATCAATTTATGAAAAAATAAAGGGGATACATTTTTAAAACTATTTTCATCTTTCCTGCTTATAATTATGCAGCTAGATATTATTTTACTATTTAAAGTAAAATATAATATTGTATAGACATTTTTGTTTTAATTAATTTAAGAAAAAAGATGGCCTCCAGATCTTCTAATGTAGTGATATTAGTAGAGTGCTCCCAATGGGGAGTTTCTCAACATACCTATATCACTCCAATATGAATTAAGTTATTACTTAATGTATTTTGGATGTACAGTTGTAAATATCAATAAATACATTTAAAAAAATGAATACATAAGAAAGAATATAATAAACACAGAAATTTTATATATAGTCGACAATAATAATAAAAAAATAAAACAATTAATACAAATGCCTTATTATGATCCGTATAGTAATTTATAAATTGTATTATTATATTTAAGTAATTTAAATAATAAATAATTTTAAAAAAAATTCTTATCTGTGATGAGTGATCCACAGGCTTCTAGGAACTGCACTTACACTCACACTATTGTTATCCGAGATCAAACAAAACCAACACTACGAAGTCTAGAAGAGAACTGTGATGAACGGAAGTACTTATGGCACATAATTAAAATTTCCTATTCAAAAAAGACGTCAGTCATCTTGCTTTGATTCAATCTCCTGTGGTTATTATTTTCTGCATATGCATCAAAATTTTTTTTGTAATTGTATCGTCTCTTTTTGATCATATATCAGTAAATATATTGACACGGTCGGGTTATGCATATGTTATGTTTTTTAACGCTCTTGTGGTCGTGTTTGTATGCTTAAGACTTTACAAAAAGTCTTACGTAGTTAGTTACTATTACATTAAGTTAAAATGTTTTATGTAATATAAGTGCATATGTCTTTTTTAATAAATCTCAAGTTTGAAATAGGAATGTCTGTGAAGAAAATAGTACCGAATTTTTTCATTCAGTTTCTTTTTTAGATGTATTGATTCAAAATCATTCTTTTAATCATAATTTATCATAAAAAATATATTAAACTCATATATTATAAGAATTTCATTACCTGATACTACTATTATAATTATTATTAAAGTGATGAATACCCCTCTTATAGTATTAAACTTCGGGAAATTTCAAGTTCCTAGTAATCTTAAATTCCCAAAAATATCATCTTTATGCCATGTTTCAGCAATGTCTTCAGCTTGAATTATGGTTTAAGCACAAAGCGCATTAAAAGCAAAAACAGAACAAATTTGTAGTAAATGGCAGCCTAGTATCACCGCGTATTTGTGACAGGAATTCATATTCAATATATTTAATGCCTACGGTTCTTGGTTGTTTTCACTCCCCTATCGTCCTCTTTACCTCCCCTCATTTTACTGTTCGTAATAAATATTTTACGAGCGTGGGCTGCCTATAACCCACTATGAAGAAGAAACCGTTATTCTTATTGATCCATCTCCTGTCTTATATCTCCATTTTCAACAAACTAAATAATGATGCATGAATATACATTTTTTTTTTTTTATTCGGGGAATCAAAGTACATTAATTTCATTCTAAAACCACCATCATGATATGGCATATCTCGGTATCAAACTCGAAAAAAGGAACTTCTAGAACGATGATTTAAATAATTTTTAATAATTTACTTTACACACAAGAACCGAAACAAAACAATTCCTTCACATTTTTTTTATTACTCCTTGCTCAGTTAGATTGATGAATATAGGCACGAATAAGATTTATATTTGAATGACTAAACTATGGTAGTTCCGTCAAACATGGTTACTTTTCACGACTTATTAGACTTTTTTTTTAGATATTGCATTTTTCATCAACTTATAGTACCCTGAAACCTATTCCCCAGGCCTGACAAGGTCTTAAGTTTCTTTTTTCAT
Source organism: Halyomorpha halys (assembly GCF_000696795.3). Taxonomy (NCBI): domain Eukaryota; kingdom Metazoa; phylum Arthropoda; class Insecta; order Hemiptera; family Pentatomidae; genus Halyomorpha; species Halyomorpha halys. The sequence goes on from NW_027111587.1 coordinate 267,244, forward strand.
ATTTAAAATAAATTTTCTCTTAAATAAAGTAGAATCAAACGATAAAAAATATATCCAATCAAAACTTTGTATACGAGATAATCTTCCAATTATTGTTAAAAGAGGTCCCGGTTATTGGTCAAGAAAGGTACAAAAATAAAAGGAAAACTATTTATTACTGACCGAAGGTTATCAAGGCGTCATCAGAATGAAAACAAGATACAAACGTTGTAAGATATGAAGAAGGTTTAAAAATATGCATAACTCTCTAAACAAAAATTGTTCATAAACAAAATTGATATAATAAATGAAAATGTAGTGTCTCTATTACATAAAACATTTTTTTGGTGATCATTATGTAATATTTTATTTTACATACAGGGTGGAATAATTAAAAAAGCAAAGAGTTGTACAATTAAGTGAGCAATTGTAAAATTTGTAAAAATTGGGTTGATCCATCTTCAGTCGGACAGGAGATAGCTAGTCCCATCGGCTACTAAAAGAAAATGATTAAGATATATGAAAATGAATATAAATTAAAAACAATTGCTTTAATGAGTGCTAGAATTGCAAATTTACTACTTACTTGAGCAAATGAATAGTGAAACAAAGTTTATGTTTTTCTTTCGGTATTACGACTCTAGTTTGTTATTTATGTTTTTGTATATTTATTTATGTTTTTCTTTCTTCTATCCTGCTGTAGCTAACTACTATAAATTCCTTCCTATGACGGAGGCTTTTATCAATACTTATCCCAATAAAGCTCTTTTTATTATTAATCTCGTAATATATATATAACAGATATTGGGCAACTAGAAGAGAGATTGAGAGAGCAAGATAATGAAGTGTTTAAAGGAGCTCTGAAAATTAGGGCGAAACGTTAGTCAGTGATATATAGTTGTTGTTGTTGATTGTTGCTTAAAGGCGTAAAACCCTCTGGTCATCAAC
>NW_027111587.1:270665-271531 GCF_000696795.3 Halyomorpha halys
TCATCATCTATTACTGCATGTTCAATAGGCCTAATACCCACCTTACTATAGCTGATAGATTATTAATTTAGATTGTTTAACTCAGATGTATAGCTATGGCATCACTGTATGTGCGGTGTAGGCTGTGTATGTTATGCGTCGCTTGAGACAATGATTCGATTCGCTGGACATCTCATTAGGATGAAATTTTTTAGTTATTTTATTTTTATTCTCTTATCTTTTTAATATTCTTAGTATAATAATAACACATTCCAATGTTAATTGCACATTACGTACATATAATATGGAGGATGTATAATTTTTAAATAAACTCCTTAAAACCAAAAATATATAAACAATAATATCATAGCAGCATAATAACAATGCTGTGTCGCCTGTCATATGGGATAAAATACTTGTCCTTCTAGTACAGTCTGGATTAGCATCCTGAATATAAATTAGCCATTTAAATCGGCTGCGTCTGATAAATAAAACCATTTTATTAAGAGAGTAGTTTATGAATTAGACAGCGTCCAGTCTGTATTTAAGTTAAAATGGAACCATAAACGTCAACATTTATTAAATAATGCCCTTGTAATATAGGGAAAGGCCCATGGAGCTCTTATTAATGGATTTACGATCAGTAATAAAAGGGTCTCTTTATTGCCAGATATGAGAGACCTAAGGATGTCCTTAGCTAGGCCAATATCAGGCCCCTCTGTACCATTCCTTATAGCCCCTGATTTATCGCTTCCCCTACCAGCTTCCCTTCTTAACCACCTATATTTATTTACATATATATATCTACGTAAAAAAGTTACAGCTCGTCAACTAGGCGATGACACCTGACAGAAGATCAAATCTCCTGACCGAGTGCCATTTCAGTT
>NW_027111587.1:276826-277723 GCF_000696795.3 Halyomorpha halys
TCTTTGCTAATTATTAAACCCTAAAATGTGCCTGATACAAAATTAATTTAATTAAAGAGTAACATTACTTATATTTGTTTTATAAATGTTTCTATAACAACTGTAAATGTTTATAAAAACCATTGTAAAAATTTTATTTATTAATTCAAAATTGTATTGTTTACATCTTAGTTAAGACTTACATTTAAAAATATTTTAAATGGGGCCTTAAAGTCATCAATGATTACTGCTACAGTGGATTCAACTATATTAGAAATTCATAACATCATATCTCAGACGTTTATAAAGAAGATAAATGAAAAAGAAAATATTCTGTAATTACTATCTCAAAGCTTTAAAAGAAAAACAAAATGATATTAGCTCTTTAACTTTTTTTAATTAGGTCTTTCCTTTTATTTTTATAGAGGTTTCCTGGAATTCCGTTAGCTTTCTAAGTGTTTCGGTTAATTAAAAAATAAAACTTATATTAACCGGAACATCCCGTTTGCTCGTAAATTCTCTAATGATTCAAAATAAAAAACAAAAATATTTATATGCCAAATTCAGCAAAATATTATTGTAGCCAGTGCGATAAGAAAACTCGTTTAAGGATTTATACCGAGTATTTAAGATTTGTCACCTCTCGATTATCCTCGGAACTTAATATTTCTATCGTCCAATTATTAATATCTTTTATTTTAGGCTTGTTATATTATTATTGATTTAATGAATACTAAAAATTGGGTTGATCCATCTTCAGTCGGACAGGAGATAGCTAGGCCCCTCGGCTACTAAAAGAAAATGATTAAGATATATGAATTGAATAAATTAAAAACAATTGCTTTAATGAGTGCTAGAATTGCAAATTTACTACTTACTTGAGCAAATGAATAGTGAAACAAAGTTTATGTTTTTCTT
>NW_027111587.1:278903-284607 GCF_000696795.3 Halyomorpha halys
AACAGACTCTCAGCCATGTTAAATGTTATTTCGTTTTACCACGGCAAAAGAAGGCAATTTTTTTTCGATTTAACACGAGTTTTTCGATTTAACACGCTTTAACATAGATCATGAATACCCCTAATAAATGAATAATTAAATAAATGTACTATTAACTAGAATCAGATATTTTAATCGTCTCACATGATAATGCTAAATTATGTAAATAAGTTTCCCAGCAGGTAAACAATTTATAGTTTCATATTAATGGTGAGAGCCAAGCTCGACTGTTATTAGAACGACAGCTCTATTTCAACAGTATTTATCGCTGCAGGCTGAACAAGTCCATGCAACTGTCACACAAGTTTTAACTGGAGGAAGCCGGCGGTCGGCTTAAATCAGGACAACTTTAATTCCGTTCCTGTACCGACGTGTTCCAAGCCTATAGCGGCATCAAAATTGTTCCCTTTTATAATCCAGTACTCGTTTAATTTTTAAACTATATTTTTTCCTATCTGCATAAATCTGTGAATATAGAACTAAAGTATATAAACATATAATTACATAGTCGTTGATTAGTTTTACCGACAGCAAGATACCAATTATTTTTATTGGAAAATATTAAACAATAAAAGAACCTGAAAATTCAGAGACCTGTTCTGCTCAATTGTAATGGATTTAAAGGTGTCGTTACTTCTGAATTTGTTGACTAAAATACCATTTCAGAATCCCAAATATGAGCATTTAATGTTTTTTCGAGACTTTGATACTTGACTTCCTCTCCATTATGCTATTATCTTAACGATCAAACTGTCAGCAATCATGACGTATACACATCAATACATGTCACTCAATAGTCAGAGACAACGGTGTTAAGGATCCATCATCATCTATTACTGCATGTTCAATAGGCCTAATACCCACCTTACTATAGCTGATAGATTATTAATTTAGATTGTTTAACTCAGATGTATAGCTATGGCATCACTGTATGTGCGGTGTAGGCTGTGTATGTTATGCGTCGCTTGAGACAATGATTCGATTCGCTGGACATCTCATTAGGATGAAATTTGGAATTATTACAAACTACGAAAGTTAAATAGCGACACCGAAATCAACGAGACACTTGAGCTTGAATTTGGGAAATTAATCCATCGATATTTGAATTAATTACACTGATTCAAAGATGTAAAAAAAATTCGAAATTATCGTCAGTTAATCTGATACGATGGTTTGATTTATTAACTTTCATCATTGAAAAGAGCTGTTCGCATTTAAAAGTACTACGAAACACACAAATTAATCTTCTTGCGAATTTTCTAAGCTGCGGAAAATGTCTTCATCGAGGTGTTTTTTTTGTAGAAATCGCACAACTCCACGTCTTCAAATTTAGATTTTAGGAGTGACTCTCCTTGAATCTCGATCAACTCCATTTGCAAGTGTATTGTTGTAGCAAATAAATTGAATGTCTTCCATGTTTTGAAATCGCTAAATCTGTTCGAAAATTTCTCCGACAGTAACTTGAGTCCTTCAGCTTATTGAGCATAAGCAATATTTTCATACTCAGAGAGCGTAGTGAAACGATAACTGCTACCAGACAGCATCTGTGCCTCCCACAAGATTTTGTTCTGAAACGCTTTCAAATGGCTGTACAAATCATTTATTAACTCTCTTTGTTTGGGAAGTTTTAAATTTAAATCATTCAAATAGCCTGTAAGGTCGACCAGAAATGCTAAGTCATATATCCACTTTGGGTCACTCAATTCAGATAGTGGTTTATCTTTCATTTGCATAAAATCTGCTATCTCATTTCTAAGCTCGTAAAACCGTTTCAGCATTTTCCCTTTGCTTAGCCATCTGACTTCACAATAATATGTTACGTCATCATATTCGGCTGATGTTTCATTCAAAAATGCCTTGAACTGACGATGGTTAAGCCCTTGGGATCGAATAAAATTGATGGTTTTTACTACCACATTCATGACATTCTAAAGTCATAATATTCTGGACTTAGAACACAAGTTCTGTTGGTGGATAATGCAATGAAGAACTATCAAATCATCTTTTTGCACATTTAATTTAGTTGCTTTTTCATTCAAAATTCCGATGAAACCTTTAAGTAAGCCGATCATACAAGGTCCACCATCTGTGCAGACGCCATCTAATTTTGACCATGGCAAGCCAAAACTTGTGAATACCTTTTGAGCTTAAAATGTTCTCTCCTGTAGTGGTTTCTTTTAGCGGCTGTAAAGCAAGCAATTCCTCAGTAACAGTGAACTCTTTCTCAACACCTAGAATAAATATAGCCAGTTGAGCTATTTCGGACAAATCGGTGTTCTTGTCGAATGCCATGGAAAATGATTCAAAACCAGCCTTACTGTCAATCAATGTTGTTTTTATATCATTAGCTATCATTTCTATACGTCGGACATCAGTTTGTCTTGACAAACTAATTTTTCCAAATTCATTTTTCTTTTCAGGACACAAAATACTGCAAATTTATAACATACACTCCTTTATAAATTCTCCTTTGGCAAATGGTTTTAATGATTTTGCCAATTTTGAACTAACTATAAAACTAGCTTTCACAACAATATCATGTTGTGCTCTTTGTTTATGCAAAATTTGCTGCTGTTTTTTCCAAATTTGCGGTAAGCTTCTGGATTTTGTCTTTTCTTATTTGTCCTGTCAGTGCAAAGTGTAGCATAGGATGGTTAGTTGAGTAATACCACTTTATATTAAATTATTTCATCACTAAAATGGATTCATTACACCACGGCAAACAAATAGGCTTACTATTGTGCAAGATAAAAAAAGAATTCTTCAGTCCTTGTTTATGCTAAATAAAATGCCTTTTGGCTATGAAAAAGATTTTGTATCCTCTACCAGTACCTCACCGACGTTCAATATATACGTATTTTGGTATTGGTTACTGATGGGGGGGAGGGAGTTAGTCCGGCAAGTGGGCCTAGTGGTCCTTTTTTCCTACCCTTTGAAGTTACCACCGCGTATTAACCAAGGTGGAAGCGTCAAAAATAAATATTAACCAGGTAGGAATCGAACCCGCAACGTTCCGAACCGAGCGTTCTGGGCCCAAGTCCCTCCCCTCGCATCATATCATATACTGACAAACAATTAGACTGGCGAATCAACTCTCTTAAATAGATCTTCCTGAAAATTTCTCTTAATGTACAGTTTTTTTTTTAAATTGTAGTTATAGAAAGATGTCATTCAGTTATAGAATTCGTTCGTTCGTAGTTTGTAGTTCATTGTATATTAATAAATATTTTAATTATAAAATATTGGTAAGCTTCAGGCTTCAATACGAATGAAGTGTCGAGAAGATCAACCATTTTATTTTCCCTTTAAGATATGACAATAACACTAGTTGGTTTATATAAATATCCCTGGACTATTCTGTTCAGAACATTTTAAATAATACCACCCCTATAATAGTTTTACTGGATTAGGAACCCCAGCCACACAGAAAAAGGTCAAATTAGCCAAGGGAAGTAGTTGGGTTAGAGCTAATCCTCAGGCCAACTTTTAAAGCTTGTCTTCCCTTGGTGGCATTGTATATGCCAGGTTTATTGCGGATAGGGGGTGGAATATAAACTAGCTCACTGGAATTCCGTTCTTACTAACTCTCCACTCCAGCTCCTCCGGCATTTCTCTTTGCGGTTTAACAGCCCCACAACCATGTATTATCAGCATACCTCTACGCTTCTATGAATGGCTGGAATCGTGAATTTTGAATGGGTTCTATGCTGAATTATCCTTTGTATGTTGAACTATTGTAATCGTAATAAATTGCTAGGAAAGCTACTAATGGGAAAATAAGTACAAAACTTATGATGCTGTAGGGTGAGTCTTTTAACTGGAAAGTTTATGAAATTGATTCGTTTATTTCTGAAACACGTTAATGATTTTTTTTCTTAGTTTGTGTTAATTACCGAATCATTGTTCCTCTATTTGAAGACGTGCATTTATTATTTTTTATGTTGTAATTTTTATTTGAAATTCCATTCATTGGGGGAATATGACGAGCGACAACGTGAATACAGTTTCTGCAGCAAATGAAACTACCAGGTAATTGTCTGCACTACTGGCGACACTTTTGCTCTCCATACCATACCTCTCTATTTCACAGACGATATGCACAAGAACTAAAATAAAATATTTTGCAAATCCATGGGTCAGCAAAAAAAGAAAATGGCACTCAGATTTACATATGACTGGTTTACAAGACCACATATAAACATCATACAAGGTATTTCATGACAAACTTTACCACCAAGCCAACAGAAAATGGTTAGTGTATATGGTAGTGATTTTGTTGTGGATAATTTTAATATAAGAAGAATTAGATATTTGTGATTTTAAATAAAAAATAGATTTTTAACTTATAATTAATGAATGACCTGGGCAGAATAGCATGCAAAAGTAATTCTAAATTAATGTGAGGAAGAATTTATAATTGAAGATGTCCTTTAGGATGGCTAAAATGGCCGAAACGTTGGACTGTTAAAATAAAAAGTGTTGAGACAAAAAAGGATACAAGTTTTGATTTATTTAATAAAATAAAATATTTCGCAAATCCATGGGTCAGCAAAAAAGGAAAATGGCACTCAGATTTACATATGACTGGTTTACAAGACCACATATAAACATCATACAAATTGTCATATTTCATGACAAACTTTACCACCAACGCAACAGAAATTTACAAGACACGGCTACATTGAATATTCCCCACAGAAGACTAAAAAGAAGCTGAACGAGGGATCTCTTAATCTAACGGATCAACTGAATCAGAGTCTATATCATGCCACTCATGTTATTGTTATTATTTTGTAATATATCACATTTTCTTATTTCTATTCAATCTGAAGATACATGTGAATTAATAAAGAAAGTTGTGATAAACGACCATTTCTAAATTGTTTTTTTTTTTAAATATTAATATATGTGATGAATGGCCAATAGGTTAATTAAGATAAAATTATTTTCATGGAATATTTATATTAATGTTTTATTTTATTCATTTTCAGGAATTCAGGAATTAGATGCTACATTTAGTCTTCAACAAAAATGGTAAGTTGTTTAGCTTTTAGTTTTCCAAATATTAGTTGAAATACACTGTTTTTGATTCCTTTATGTTATATTTAAACTCTTTGTGTAGTGAAACAATACGACTGATATTTATTATATTCTTTTAATCAGTAGGGAAAAGTTGCTTAAAGTTGATTTTTAGAATTTATTGTAACTTTATTATGAAGAAAATAATATTTGAGATAAAAAATGCAATTCATTGCACAACATTTCCCGTAATTTGCCAAATATTGATTGTCCTTGTTGCATTGTTAGATACAGTATTTATTAATTTTCTTGTGTAGAGAATATACTATATAGGATAATATAGTTCTTAATTTCAACAGGCATGTATGAAGTGTATTCAAACATATTACCTATATTATGTATTTTTTATCATCAATCAAAAGAAAAATATATGACATTTTTAAATATATAAAAATTTATACTTCATTCAAGAAACATTTTTGAAGTTAGAAAAAAAGTATATGATTATCCTGAAAAACGATAGTGGAAATACGATTTCTCTTAAAAGATGGGTTGATTTTTTAAAGTATTAGGACCGTATTAAGAGCATATAGATAACATGAAAAATTCATTTTAGATTAAAAATACTCTAGAAGTTATTTCACTT
>NW_027111587.1:285010-285352 GCF_000696795.3 Halyomorpha halys
GTTGATTTTTTAAAGTATTAGGACCGTATTAAGAGCATATAGATAACATGAAAAATTCATTTTAGATTAAAAATACTCTAGAAGTTATTTCACTTTTTATTACTTAAAGAAAGTTTGATAAAAAAAAAAATTGTTTTTGAGATATTTCAATGTGGTTTCTACATATAGAAATATCTCTTTTAACTGTAATTCTGAAGACCATCTTGCCATTCAATAAGGTTTATAAATATATTAATAAAATATATTAAATTTAAACTGCAAAGTACTACAGGAAGTAGTATATGGTTTTATTTTATTTTTTATTGTTTTATTAGTTCAAAATTTTATTTTATTATTAATTTT
>NW_027111587.1:285610-292321 GCF_000696795.3 Halyomorpha halys
AAAATATTTTACAGTGAACTAACTGGGCATTAGGCTGTTTTAGATTGTGCCGCAGGCGCTTGGATACCCTTACCGCATGACCCCTTCAAAATCAGTTCCCAGCAACTCCCTACAAAACTGATTTGTTTTGTCCTTTTGATTCTGTTCAAAATGTTTTTAGCGTACCATTATCGTCATTATGTAGATATTAGTATGAACATATATAAAAATTATAATTATGTGAGAATATATTACAAATTAAAATTCTGTTAAAAAAAATCTAATATCTCAAAAAAAAAAATTAAAAACCTCAGCTAAAGATATTCATTTACTTTAATTAAGTTCTACAAAATGAAATAATTATCCATTTTTTGTTTAGTATTTTTAATTTTATTTTAGAGGTGATAAACTTATCTCTAAAATTACAAAAATATCTAAAAAAAAATTATGGAAATATAACTGAGGAATAAAGAATCTGGTTCTCTTTTGAAAAAATGATGATAGTAGATTATGAATTTTAGTTACATTCATTTTACGATGGTTTAGAAATTTAATTTTAAAATAATACATACCAAGAAAAAACTCATTAATTTAATTGTCCTCATTGTTAAAAATTGTTGATGTTTTAATACTTCTTCCTTTTTGGGAAATACCTCTATTTCTATCAAGTAACCTGATATGCAGAATAAAAAAATATTTGTATTTAACTTATTTAAAAATTGAATATACTTATCACAAGATTATTAGACAAGCATATTTAATAAATGAACAAGAAAAACATATTTAAGATTACCCGTTCTCGTTTATTGAGCAAGCTCAATTTCACTTTTTAGAACTATGTTCGAATAAAGTATCGGTGATTTGGAGTAGAAGTGGAACATTCTCAATGTCTGAACAATATTTTTAATAAGCCTTTGGCTTCTTGTGTTGTTTTGTTCTCAAGTTGAAGAACGATTAAACACGTAATACCTCGTAAAGTATTCAAGAAGCATTGCTACGAAGTTTCCAGTTTCAAATTTCATATCTTATCCAACAACAGCGATACCGACTGACGTATATCATTCAATATTAACCTACCTTTTAACTCAGATATTATTCATTTCTTTTGATTGGAAACAATTATCAGAATCTTTTAATACACATATATTTAATGATACGATTCATTTTCTATTAAGTATATATAAATATTTTTTTGTGAATTGTATAATGCAAGTAATTAATGAATTGTATAATGCAAGTAATTTTGTGTTTTGTATAATGCAAAGTATTAGAGTAATTCATTTTTTTTTTCAAACATATTTATTATTATTATTATGCAAATTTAATGCAAATTTAGATAATACATACAAATGTTTGTGATTTAATCTTATATATAAGTTATGATATGACAAGGCATATTGTCTGCCTTAATACCTTATTCCTATAATTGTGACTTTATATAAACACTCTAAATGTATATAAAGAGACTTAAGAGCGGAAATAAATCAGTGTTATTCGAGTAACAGTACGCTTGTTTCTCTGCCCTCTTTTTCTTTTTTTTATGATCTGACATTCTATGGGTTATATGTAAACATATACATACATGCGTGTTTATCGCTTACATGGAAAAAATTATTAAAAGGGATATGGTTTCAATTTACCACCGAAGGAAATTTTATTGTATCCCATGCATTTTCCTCCACTAATGCGAAAACGTAATTTCCTGGACACTCATTTATAAACAGTTCGTGTACTGGATTTGTATTTTTAAACAAGATTGAAATATAGGCAATCATATATCCGATATGCAGAATAAAAAAAAATCATAAAACGAAATAGGCTATAAAAAAAAAATGTAGTGTTGAGAAAGCAATACTGACCAATGCACTTAGCAAAGCTTTCATTTTTTAACTGTTCAATAGTTTAAGCTTAAATTTTATACAGTTCAGTATTATAATAAAAAACAACAATAAAATCAATAAAGTCGATAAACTTGGTAATGGACTACCTTTTATACTTAAGAATATTTTAGACTCTCTACTCTCCCAAGAGAAGGATAAAAAGGAGCCTATCCCTTCAAGGTAGAGCCGATGGAGGGTAAATAATTAGACACAGATACGGAGGGTGGAAGTTGGCTGTCAGGAGGTTGGCAATCGCTCAGCCCCTCTGGCTGCCTCGGGAATAGCAACTAGCACTGAGCCACTTTCAATTAGCCGCTTCGTTCTCTTTGTAGTCTTTAGCCTCAGAGTGGTACCGTCCAGATTGAGGAGTACCAAGGCAGCATGTAGTCGAATTAACAGTATATAAAAGAATAATTAAATCAAATTAAAAATAAAATAGTTTCAATAAATTGTTGGATCATTTCATACAAAAAGTCCGTTTTTATTACTAGAATAATTCAATGTCGTATTAGTGGACTTTTAATCCTCTCTTTTTAATAACATTTGCTATCATTTCAATTGATTGCACATTGTTCAGTATTGCTATTTATTTACCTTCTCGACATTTGTCTGATTGTTTGCTGTGGTACTTGATCTCTTCAAATGACGAGAGACAAAGAAGCGATTGACACCTAAAAAGGGACTTTTCCCAGTGGTATGATGGGTACAAAATCCATTAAACCAGGTATCAGCGGCTTGACTTGTCGACTGGCGAGTCAATTATAGTTTATTCCAAACACATTTCACCCTTGAGACTTTTTATTCGTGTATGTAGCTAATTGTAACCAATGAGGAAATAGATTTCAACAGGGTGACGCCCCGGCAACCAAGTGGGGAGGGGGAACTGAAAACCCAACTGGAAGAGAAAGAGGTACTTAGGACTCGGAACTGGCAGCTAGAAGAGGAAAGAGGATGGACTTCGATCAGAGGAAGTCCTCTATAAAGGACAGAGGAAAGATCTGGAACTCCACGGCTAAGATGCTAACAACACTCCACGGCAATCCATTCAGCTATTCATATGTATATATAAAACATTTTTCTAGATCATTTTATCAAATCATGTAGTTAATGTAAATAAATATTATTATATTACACAATACCACCCCTTATTATATTGTATATTTCAATGGTAACAATATTTTATAAATTAATAAACTGGTAAAAATACAAACCTTATGGCAAGATAATCCAATAAAAATAGTTTTGTAGGAATCAAATAATTTAAATTAATACAAATATATTTGGATAATTATCTTCAGTATTTATTTTTAGTTTGAGTAATTGATATAAAAGTATAGTTGTTTTTTTTAAGGCAATCCACATCGAAGGTGAAATTTGGCTAGTTATCTACAGGTGACTAACCTATTCTAACAACTATGGGGTTAAGTTTTTCATTTTGTGGAACCACCATTTATTGAAAAAAGTCAACGTCCCCCATAGACCGGCGCCTAACCATCTGAGCTAGAAAAGAAAATTGTACACTGGAATACATTTAGACTCTAATAATCACATCTGAAACTGAGAGAGTGAACTCGACTTTGGACTTCATACCACATTTAACTTCACCTCTAAAAGTAATTCCGATGAGAATTCTATAAAATCTTCATTTATTGCTCTTTCCCATTTTTAGTTTTACTCTTTTTAATTTTATGATGAATATTTTTTATTCTCCCTGTGATAATAGCCTAAGAACTAAAACTTTAGAGAGAAATAATAATAGTTGAGAGAATGGATCAAATGAATTGTGTATTACAAATATTTTAGTAATTAGTTCAATAATATTTAGTTGTTGTAAAAATAAAATGGTTATTAGTTACTTTCATTACCCGTAATTTATCATAGATTTTGATTTTCTTTTCAATTTGAAAAATAGGACTTGCTGAGACTGAGTTGGGATTTCTTTTCCGTTTATAGTCCTTCCTCATTCCTAACCTCTCCCTCCTCATTCCTTTACCCCCCCCCCTGTTCACTCCTTAACCCCCTCCTCTTCGTCCTCCTGTCTCCTATTAATATCATTAACGACATCCTTCATTTCCGTAGTCTTCCATTGGGGGTGAATCCCCTCCCGGAGGAAGACTTCTTATTCGCCACTTGTTATTTATCATAAGCCATTCTTCTTCGGGCTATTCACCTGAACTCTATGGTTTTCCTTCTTCCAGTTATTAATGGATTCAATTTTTCCGGCCCTTAATGGAATGGGATACTTAAATTACGAATTGCTATTTGTACCACTCTTTCTCCCTCTTGTAATGTCCATTATTAAAGGGAAAAAAAGTTTTATAAATGATGCAACTAAGATTTAGACGGATTTTAAAAATGCCGTTATATAAATTTCTTTTTTATTATCTTTTTGCCTTACCTGTTGATTCTGGTAATCAGGTCTTAAGTTTAGACAGTGAGCTCGACGTGTAAAATCATCGGTATTTGGACTTTACACGGCACTTCACTTCACCTCTGAAAGTATCTCCGATGGGAATTCTAGAAAATTCTTATTTATCTCTCTCTCGTTTTTATTTTTACTTTTTTATTTATTCATAAAAGCCAACGACTCATTAAAAGGTTGAAGAAAAGTTTGTAGTAATAGCAAAGTTTTCATGTTGTGAAAACAATTCAATTTGAACAAAGTTATTAATTTCAACTTTCAAGTTTCCTATTTTTGTTAAAACAATACTATAAAATTTACATTTTTTAATATTTCATAAAATGATGCATTTTTTTCTTGGGTTAGTGGAGGTTAAAAATATTGAATAATAATGCATAAATTAAAATTAATGCATGGATTTTACTCCTTTACTTTTTCTCTCTCTTTTCTCTCCTCTTCATTTCTACTACCTTAATTCTTAATTTTTATTGTGTTTTAATGGAGAGAACAATACAAATCGTTTTCTATTTCAAATATATAAAAAAAATTCAGGTTTGGCTTAATCATGTGTAGTTATTATTAGTTAGTAAGTTATTGTTAGTGGGATAGAATAATATTTAAAAAGTTTGTTCTCTAATTTTTTCTAGTAAGATATGTTTATTTCTTTTTGTATAAAGCAATCCACAGCAATGCTGATGTTATGTGGTGGTGATGTTGAGTACGCTCACTAATGTTCAATTTCGGATATATTTCCAATAACATTATTTTCCCATCATTATACTAGATGATGTCAGCTGATGTAATATTTGTGATTTTTAAAAAATAATGAAAAAAAGTGATATTAATCATTGTCGTACAAAAGTAAATAAATCATATTGTTTTCATAAATTTCTAATAATTAAATACACAAATATACTTGAAAAGCAAAATTAATTTTATTATCTTGAAAACAATGATTCCCCAGAAATGTTTGAATGAAATTTCCGTGTAATAGTTAAGGTCATAGTTTAATCGAGCAATATTAAAAAAGCGCCTGAAATTGAAAACGGCATGAAATCCTCCACTCCCGCCCTCCGTGGTAGCCTTACTTAGACTTTTCAAAGAGACAGTTTTAGCGAGTTGGTTAGTGGATGTACGTAATACAAATAGGACGACATGTCTCACAAGAGTAGATCATAACACAAAAAAAGGCAATCCTTTCCCGCCGGACCCGCCCCGCTAAGACCCCCGGGAAACGACGGTCCTATATCACTTGAAATATTAGCTTAAAACGGGAAGAGGAGAATTCAAGATAGTTAAATGTTTGTTTTCTTTAAGTATAAAATAAGTCAGAAATGTAAGGCCTATTCTCGCTTAATCATTTTTCTTAATGATATGGCAATTTGGCGTCTATTCATTGCCTGCAGTGGTACATTTCACTGTCTACATGTTGGTTTTGATGTTTCAACCAGCAGAAAATACTGTGCGATAAGGGTTTGTTGTTGGGGTACTTGTAAAAGTAACGCTTATAAAGAAACTCTCAGCGGAATCGAGATGAATATTTAATCCAGTTATTAAGTTCCTTAGCCAGAGAATCATACAAAATATATATAGAATGACCTGTTTATGAATTAAATTTTTTAATTTATCAATTACAGGCAACATTTTTTTCTAATTTTTAAAATACTCTCCTCTTTTTTGAATTACGGCCCTTGTTCTACTACCAGGTTGCTAAGGAAATTCTCAAGGATAGTTTCCCTTCTAATTCCAGCACGAAAAGCGGCTCACGGATTTAGACCTACCTTGGAACTACTGTTCTCTTAAGTTACTTAGAATAAAAAAAGATGTTGTTTTCACCTTCATTTAGTTCATGAGCAAAACAAAGCATCTCCTAAAATATTTTAAAGCCTTTTTTTTATACTTTCTTTTGATTTTCATATTTTTAATAATTTTTCATTTCAGAAAAACGATCATTGTTTCATCTTGCCGAATCCAAAACCAGTTCTAATCAACCGGTTTATTTGAGGATTCTCTGCAAATTTTTATTACAATATCTAAAATAATTCCAAAGTTAAGTATTTACTAATATTTTCATATATGTTTTCAAGTACGTTCACATGTTAGCTTGTATCCTGTAGATCGTCATTTTCTTTCATGGTAGTTTATCATCAGGATTCGTTTGAAGTACAAATTGCACATGCATGACAGATAATTGCCTCATGCAGACGCCTTAACATTGCACTGTCGCAACTTATAATCTGACCTTCATTGTTTTACTTAATTTTTTTAAACCTCTTATCTTATCTTTTGGTAAAAAACGAAAAAAAATCTCAACAGTTTTTATTTCATATATTCCTCTTTAGGACGTTTCGAGGACATTGAGACCCGGCATCTCCGAAAAATATAAATGTGTCATCAAATCTAGACAATATAAAATCTATAAATCAATCACAAAATTACAAATTATATATA
>NW_027111587.1:292371-295913 GCF_000696795.3 Halyomorpha halys
TAAGACTGAAAGTCCCTGAAAGGAAAGTATTTGACAGGGCTGTCACTGTCAGCTGAAGAAACGTTTAATATCTCCAAATGTTGGATCGTCCCATTTTATTCATGTATGTGCCTTTTTTATAATCCTATTATATTTAGTATGTTTTAGACTTGTGTTATTTCTCCAATCTTCTTTTGAATTGTAAAATTATTTTTAAATTCAGTACTTACAATTTTAACACTCAATACAATTCAATGTATCTGAAAATCAGATAATTTTTCTTGTTAACAAAGTCTGTTCAAAGGTCATTTTTAACCTCATACTTCAAGGCCTACTAATAAATTTTATTATTTTTTTTTCCCTAATAAAATCAACTAGCACAACCCTGTTTCAATATTGCGTTCCAATAAACTTAGTTTTACTCATTGCTAAGCCAAGGTATATATTGATATAATTAATACTAAACTACATTATTTTAACACTACTCCTAGACTTCCTTAAACATTTATGCAAATTCAGAGGAGTCTTCTTCGAAACATTGGTCTGACGATGAAACTACTTTTAACCATTCACAGACTGATATATGGAACCAAATTGGTTCCTTAATGTCTAAAAATTAAAATGTGAATAAAAATTGTCATTAATATTTTTCAGTTCAATGATATTTAAATAATTGATGAATATTTTATGATATTATTATTGATGAATATTTAAATAATTGGTTAAAGTTCGTGTTGTTTTTGCAATATTTATTAAAAAGCTCCCGGAAAGTGATAAGGAAGCACTCTTGAAAGGGAAAACAGCCAGCCAGGGCATGTCGTTTTTTAAATATAATAGTCATTAAGTGGATTACATTGAACAACTAGGATTTTAACTTAATTAATTTTGTACAGATGACGATTATGTTATTATACAGCTAATGATTATATGATAATATAATTAATTTTCAAAAAAGGACGAGTGTAATAAAATAACGTCGTTTAATTGTAGGTATTTTGTGTTTTTATTTTTTGGCTATCTCTCAATTATTAATTATAACTATGAGAAAACTGTTAAATGGAAAAATCCATATATAACAATATCGTGATTAATAAGATAGATAATATATATGGTGATTTCAATTGTAATAATACATCTGTTTAATTTTTTACATGAATCAAATGTTACCATACTTTCATTAGTGAGGAAGACTTTCACCATTGCAAAATACAAATTTTTAGGTTAATAAAACATTTAATAATTCCAAAATTACAGATAAGCCTAATAATTAATTATCACCTATATTGAGAATTCATTAATCCATTCACTATTCATATCGAACATAAGATTCTGTAAGTTGCTATTTATTTTATAGTAAATCGCTAATATACCTAAAATATAACTATAGTACTTTATATACAGATTATGTAATCATTTTCTAGGAGAAACAAAGATAAATCCTTTATGCGAATGATAAATGATTATGAATCCTTTGACGATTGTAATAACAATTCCTTAGACAATAGCTGAAAACGAAGACAATTAGAACGTGTTATTAACAGAACCGCAATACAGAGGAAGCCACGAGTGAAAAAAAAGAATAATTTTTTATTCAGTTTCCATCATCATCGGCGGTAATGGGCAGAGGAACAGATGGTCCCTGGAAACTTCACTGGGTAAAAAAGGACCAACTCTGAAATTACACACCGTTGGGGGCATCAGATTCTTCTGACCTTTTATCATAATTTCTGCAGCTATATTAATCCTTTCTGTTTAATACTCTGAGCGACACGGCTATTTCTTTAATTTTTACACCTTTTTTTTAATTCTGACGTAAAAAAAAAAGTATTGTTTTTTTTCCTAACGTGCTATACTTTTTATTCGACTTATTTCAATACAATTAAAACAGTTCTCCGATACAGATATATCGAACTCGTATTTAGAAATATTCGTTTAGAATTAACATTTTATAGAGACTAGATTTTGAACATATATGTCGGTGACGCAATCTACTAGATCACTTTTAAGGAATTTTTCTTACCTCACTCTTCGGATATTTCTATATCTTAGTTTAGTTAAACATTGAAGTTATGATTGGATGGAGGTATTATGTTAGAAACGCACAAAAATGAGAAAAATTGAGTTTAGCTATTAATTCCTATTTTAGAAAGGGAACCCAAATTTTAAATAGCGAAAAAATACACAATTGAAGGTTAAAAAAAATTAAATAAGGCTCTACTTTAAAAATATAATTCGAAATATTCTTGCAAGCAAAAATGTTCAATTTTCCTATAATGTGTCATAGCATCTTCCACCCATGTCTTCAATTCATCCTCACTGTACTTAGGTATTATGTTTTATTCGATGTGAATTGAGTAACTTAGGTTTCAATAATAAAGATAAGATTATAAACAAAGAAATGAGATAGCATTGATTATATACCATAGAAAAAAATTAAAGTAAATTAAAATAATAGTAGGGATGTGCTTGTTTACTGTACATGAAAATTGTTGAAAAATTTGCATCTGAAACGAACATTTTTCATTTAAAAAGTATATTTAAAGGCTAAGTAACGGAAATATAGGAGAGTTATAGATAAGTAACTGTAACAGTAACTAGTTGTAAACGGCTACTTCTTTGTAGCCAGATAGGCTCATAGCAAATCTTCTATCTACAAATTTAACTGAGTTAACGAGCTGTCATTCTAAACCTAATCAGCATTTTCGAGAAGTATAGACATAGCTAATGGCAATTCGTCTTCGAAAAAGAAGCGGACGATTGAGCCATAACCGGACTGAACCGTTGTAGGACGTTCCCGCCGGAGTCGATCCTGCGAATAGAGATGGACGGATTATCGGGCATTAGTATTCCTGTGCGAGACCGAACAAGTCAATGGGGCAGCGCACGTCAATGAGCTTGGGGTTCCCACGTCCAGGCCTCGACACGTCGTTACAGTCACTGCGGAAATTACTGGGGGAAAAAGTAAGTGAAAAACTGGGATCAGTTTATGAAGTCCAGCTATCCGTGGGATCTCGGAAACAGCGGTCTTGGAGCATGTACAGCACTAGATTGTTGGAGAGTATGTTTTTTTTTTCTGTTAAGACATGCCGACTGAATTGACGAGTGCAGGTCCTGTAGAAATCAATGTGACATTGACATGACAA
Organism: Halyomorpha halys; assembly: GCF_000696795.3. Taxonomy (NCBI): domain Eukaryota; kingdom Metazoa; phylum Arthropoda; class Insecta; order Hemiptera; family Pentatomidae; genus Halyomorpha; species Halyomorpha halys. The sequence continues at coordinate 295,494 of NW_027111587.1, forward strand.
CACAAATACATTTGTTATTGACTTTATTTTATTTTTCAAGGTCTCGTGAGTACAAAATAATATGATTTAATTAATACATTCATAAAGAACATGTATATAATGTTGTACGTGTTTTTTTCTTATTCAATATTTTCACAATGTATTTTTGCTCTGTATTGTAATGCGGTTTTTGCTGAATATAAACTTAGTATAAAGCTTGAATTTTTATAAATGTATTTTTTATAAAAGGTTTCAAGCTCGCTATCAGCAATATTTATTAAAAAGCTCCCGGAAAGTGATAAGGAAGCACTCTTGAAAGGGAAAACAGCCAGCCAGGGCATGTCGGTTTTTAAATATAATAGTCATTAAGTGGATTACATTGAACAACTAGGATTTTAACTTAATTAATTTTGTACAGATGACGATTATGTTATTATACAG
>NW_027111587.1:296408-296653 GCF_000696795.3 Halyomorpha halys
ATTTTTATGATATTTTTAGCATTGTGCCAGTATCATCCCTTAATTTTGCTTACACTAGCACAAATGTATTTTCCTTTGCTTTTATTTATTTATTTATTTTTATTTGCTCTTATTCTTCTTAAAAAAAGGAGAGATTTTAAAGGCAATACAACTTTCAGAAAAGAAAGAGCTACTTAAACAAAATAAGTAAAAAAATAAAAATAGAACTAGTGAGAAAGGTATGCTGACCTATTTATTCGGAAGTT
>NW_027111587.1:297255-298196 GCF_000696795.3 Halyomorpha halys
TTTATAATATTTATTTATTTTTTATTCATCGAGTAGTTCTTATAGGTGATAATATTCTTCTGAAGGGTCCATGTCACAATTATCTGAAAATTTTACACAAGATTCAAAAACCAAATGATTAGGATAAATCATCATTTTTATTACATATAAACTTTCTAATTGAAACGAAGTTTGCTAAATAATTAATTCAAGGTTTCATTTGAATGATTTCAGATTTATATTAAATTATTTAAGATTTCCTTATTAAGGTTCTGTATACTCTTGCAAGTATACAGAACCTTAATAAGGAAATTTACTAAACAGTGTTTAGTGTGCTGCATGGATGAATAGAAAGCATACATTTTAACAATAATTTTATTCATGTTTATAAGTTGTGAAAAATATTTAATAACTAAATATATTGTAACTATAATATTTATGAAAATGCTGTTTACAGTAAATCGAAGCATGGGGAGATAGTTGAGTTCTATATAAACAATGCATTCTAAAGCATCCCTTCCTACTCTGTGAACTGGTTGTGTCTTATCTTATTCGCGGTGATGAGAGATACAGCGCCCTACTTCAAATACATACAGACCCTAAACTGTCTCTCTATTTTCCTTTAGGATTTCTATTTTGACTTAAACTATGTTGGAGCTATCTCAAACTTCAGATTCATACTTTGTACCATTTTATTGTTAAAATACAAATAAATACCGTTCTCAAACTGAGACGTTGTTTCCAACGTCAGATGTGGCCCGTAAAAATTGTAACTATCATTTAATATCTTAATTATGTTTACCTCTTAGCTTATTTTTTGTTGTCAGATTACCATATGAGAGGTCCACGGTTTTAGTCTACTATTTCTTAAAATTGAAGTTGCTGTGACATTCTGTGAGAAATGAAAAATACTATCGAATAGTGATATCGTTTCTAGTAATCTTGTGTTATATTTTTGATAA
>NW_027111587.1:298611-300692 GCF_000696795.3 Halyomorpha halys
ACATGAGTATGGGGTGGATCCTGAAAAGTTTTTCACCTCAGCATATGAAATAATTAATATGAAAAATTTCCTAGAACAGAAAATTCAGAATATAAGTTTATTTTAAACTTAGCCATTTTTAATATTTAGCAGGTTTTCAAGATTAATTTTAAATTTAAAAAAAAGTTGTATGAGAAGCATTAAATTGATACCTTGATAAGATGACTTTAAATTAAAAATATTATAACAATAATTCACTTAATTGTTAAAAAAATTGTGATTTTTAAAAATACAATAGTTATAATAACTGAGACGAGCCGTAATATTTAAACCACCTTAAACTAAATTACCTTTAATTTTTATGTGGACAAAAAAAAAATTAAATTATACAATCAGATGGATTAAAACTTTTAGAAATGCTTAATGGATATGCCTGGAAAATCTACTCAAAATTTCAGAGTAAGCTGGCATCCCTTAAATTAGGGAAATTTCTATTTTGAAGTAGATAAGTTATGATAAGGATATTGAAAATCCCATAAAGGTAAAAATTATATTTTTATGATACAAAGGTTCAATTGAAAACAACAATGTTATGTGTTGTTAATTTGCTTGGTGTGTTTATTACATCATAAAATCACGATGATACAATTCGTCAGAAAAGGCTCTGTGGTAGGTTGCCTACTCAGTCTATAAAGGATCAACATTAGCGGTTTCGATTTTTCCATTTGATACGGCTCTGTGGAAAATGTCGAAAATTGCCAACGTGTTCACGGCTACACATCATCCTGACGGCTTCGAAAAATAATCGGTCCCATCCGCTCCTGAAATCGTTTTAATAGTCCAGTAGGAATTTGAAAGAAAGAAAAAAAAAAGATTAAAAAAACTGGTTCAGGTAGTTTAGCGTCTCACGCTAGTCTTCTGCCTCTAGCCCGGCCTCCTAATTACCTCAGAAAAATATAAATACTTCCTGCTCTCATCGATAGAGTGCGGTTGTTTATCATTCGCCAGTTCTGCTGGTGTACTTCATTCAAGCCAGTAGATACATAGACTGGCAAAAAAAAATGAGGATCACAAAAAAAATATTCAATAACGAATAATTAATTATTTTATTATCTTAGCATATCAGCATTTTTTAATTAAAATGTTACTGCACTTAAGTGATTATAAATGAAATACTCAGTACACATGATTTTTTTTTTGTTTTTAGGAGCAAATTTGTCGGACTTTATTAAGTTTAATTTGGAAATAAAAAATTTAAAAAAAATCAAATTCACTGATTTTTGGGCGCCAATTATTTTTCATCACCAATAATTTGTTATTTGAGATTAAATATTTATTATTCGTTACTCCCATGTTATAAATAGACTTTAACTTTTAATTCTTATTATTATTCTTATTAATCGTAAAATTAATAAAGGTATTATGTCATTTATTTCATCTACGCTATTTTCTCCTCTATAGTACACACCCCATCAATTTTATTGATCAGTTTCCTGTTAGAAAAAGTTTAAAATATCTTTTAAGAAATTACTTATGTATTTTCTAATACAATATTTTATAATTCCTCATATTACTCCCTTCTATATTTATTCTTACTTTTTTTTTATTATTATTCACGTATAAATTTATTTATTATTCACCTTGTTTTGTTTTTTTCGAGATGATGACCTAAAAACCGAAACGTTTGGTACATTATTTTAATTTATTTCTGATAACTATAGCTACTACCGCATCATTTTTACTTAATATATATGAGGTATAACTTGAGGCTATTATAACATTGGTGAGGAGAGGAGAGGAGCGAAACATAAGAGTTTAATAGGTATTTGATCTTGAAGAACTCTTCTATTCTCTTATGACTTCAAGTCAAGTACTTCAGTAACATTGAAGATACCATTGATTTTAATTTTTTTTATTATTTATTTTACTTATTTAAATTTAATTTTCTTTAACTGGATTATTTTTCTACTACTTATTTCTATTTTGGCGACATTTAAGTTTATTTTATTTATTTTTAACATTATTGTTGGTTTTACATTTCATTTCTGTATCTATTATTATTTATTTATTTAGCTTTTGTAATAGGCAAATATGGTATGAAA
>NW_027111587.1:300742-301727 GCF_000696795.3 Halyomorpha halys
TTTTTAACATTATTGTTGGTTTTACATTTCATTTCTGTATCTATTATTATTTATTTATTTAGCTTTTGTAATAGGCAAATATGGTATGAAATAAATGGATACTTACAACCGTACTATTTATGTAGTACAATCTTTTGAGGTGTAGATTGTATTATTTTTCAATAAACATTTTATATAAAATAATATATAAATAAATGTAATTATGAATTTTTTTAGTATTTTTTTTTCGCGGGTGTAATAGCAAAATTTATTTTGATTAACTGAAGATATCTGTGGTGTAGGGATTAATCCTTATCCTCTCATAGTAAAATTGGTGCCTTAATAATTAATTTTTGTTACTTGGAGAGATCCTGATGAAATCCGGAAATAAAGAGATAATTAAAATGAGCCCTCCCCCTTTTTCGAAGCCTTGAAATCTTCTTTAATATTTTAAATCCAAGAGAATCCTGAGAATCTGATCCGGCTAAACAAATAGCAGGCCTAAGAAACTGCTCCTCGTGGCAAGGGTACTTATCTCGTTTAAAGCACATACATATTCATTAGGTTTTTGAAATTAATTTGAGAATCCCGTGCTTGTTTAAGAAAAACCTTCTGCTACTGGAAATGGTCACAGTTTGCAGTCAGTGTTAAACTAGGATATTTTATTAATACTTACTTATCGCAGTGGAAGAAATCCTATTAAAAAATTTATTAAATTAGTATTAAAAAAAATATTTTAAGGTTATTGTCACTTTGCTTTCTTTTCTTATTTTAATCGTTTTGCTTATCAACCCAGACATTCCCCCTTAGTAGCGGCCTCAGGGTTGCATTTTCAAGGGAAAAGAAGAAATGTAAATTTTGTTTCCTACTCAAATGACATTCATTATTCTAGGACTCTCTTTCCTAATGCAAATCCACTTTAGCTCACTGTACTCAGTCGAGTATTTTTAATAGGGCCTATGTTTGAATATACTTTATATTCAAGTTAGTTTAATTTTTTTCTCTT
>NW_027111587.1:302363-315882 GCF_000696795.3 Halyomorpha halys
AACTAAGAAAATAATATACACTGACCCGACGGGTAGAGGGAGTACATTGCTTTGACTGATTTTATGGATTGTGGTTTTGAACGGTCGTCATTTTGAGTATATATTTGTATAGAGCTGTTGGTGTTATCAGCATTTCGAATTCGCTTCTTTTATTACTTATAATTAATGATGGATAATAGGTTCTTTATCGTTATTCAACTCAGTTTTAATTTTTCTCATAAACAACATAAATGATTTGATTGATAGATGATTGCATAACTCCCTTGTGTGACACAATAGTTAAAAATTTGTGCAGTTTTTTGTGCTTTTACCTTGGGTAATGACTAAGCGATTTTGAGGTAAAACAAACAAACTTATTCTGAAAGTTTAGTCAAAACTAGAACAAAACTTTAGATTAGTTTCACGTAAATAATTAAACAATTCGAAAAATAAACAACTAGAATAAAACAACTATATCATAAGTAGGAAAACCGATTTAGAAGTGCAGTTTAGCTTAACAAAGTTTCAAGGTTTTATTTTTGTGAATCTCACCTTTTTTTTTTACTATGTAAAATTTTACCTTTAAAATAATATGAAATGGTGCATTTCATATTATTTTATTCACTTTGTTTTTGTTGATCTGTTTAAAAATCTAATATAGTTTCCTTTTATTAATTTCAAAATGTATGAAATTTCCTCAAAAAGAGTCCTGTTTGGCCGCCATGGGATCTCGTACTACTCGGAACATCACTGCCTATAATTTTTTGTCCTGATAAAACTGTTTGAATACAGAACTGGCTAGACAGGCCTTTGAAGGATTCATAGCCCTTTTGATGGCGAACACTCGTGAGGAAAGGATGCTTCTAATCCTGGCTGCAAATATAGGCCATAGAACCTTCGGATATGAAATTTTTAGGGCCAATTCTGGAGGGAGCTCTCAGGTTTTATAATGAACATCTGAATATTGCATCTATGCAGGAAGAGTCGTCTCAGGCCTAGCTTTTCCCGGTTCAACGGATGGATTCAATTTTCTCCGTGCCGTTTGTTTCCATCTCAACGAATCTGATATTCAAACACGGCTCTAACCAACGTTATATATTTACTTCTCTCCAGCCTAACCTATTCCTTCCGGTTCTTCTGACTTTTTCAATCCTTATGTAGTATTTATAGAGTTTTATATAGAATTCACGGATGTTCAAGTATATATATGAAAGATTATAGTTTCTATATTTGTGAACAAGGAACGAAGGAATGACTATGATCAATTTAGATCTATTTTAAAAATGTCCCAAAACTGAAATTATTTTTTAGCTTGATCTTCTCACGTCATTTTTTTTTTTGCATTTATTTATGTGTTTGACTGAATCATAATTTTGGGTTATTTAAAATTTTAATGAATTATTATTTTTTTTATATTTCTTGACAAGAACTGTCAGTGTCCCATCAGCAAAATATCAACTGTTGAATTTTGTCAAGAAATACAATTTTGCTTTATCCCATCTGCTTGGCTAGATTAGTCTCTCTCAACCTCTGAATGAGATTCGATAGTGTTACAAAGTTTTGTATAAAAATTCCATATTTAAAAAAAATTTAAATAAAATCTTTCATACTTCAGTATTCAATATGTTTAAAGATATTTCAATTTTAATTAAAGTAAGTGACCCACCAAAGGCTGATTAGATTAAAGAATGGCGATGTATATTTCTTGTATCGATAAAGGAATTTTCAATAATGGTTTAATGGTAATTAATTAATTAGGGCAACTATTCATTAAACCTATTCATAGGAGATTGTAGTTGTACTCAAAGATGACAATCAACTAAAATATTGCGTTGCCATAAATAAATGTGGGAAGGCTTAAATAAATTAAGCCATTATATTTTGGTTTTGCATTGTTAAATTTTTTTGCAGTCACATCTTTTTTTCCCTGGCTCCAAAATCCATCAAACCTCTACGAAAATTTTTACACACACAACACGTCTATTTCTTTAACTTCAAATCAGCCAGAAATAAAAAATCGCAAGTCAGTCTTTTTTGAATTACCTTCATCCTGGTTTAATATATTTGTTCGAATAAAATCGCTAGCATTTCGTTATGATTAATTAGTGTTGTCTTTATGAAATAAGATCTTATAATTAATAATTATATCAAGACTGTGATTTAAAATTAAATGATTTTATTAATTTCATTTAAGAATCATTCACACACATTCCATTAAAGAAAAGAAGAAATATCTGAATCCGCGAAATGTAGTAAATATTTATACATTTGTTGAGTTGATACTACTGAAATTTAAAAAAAAAAATTCTAAGCCAAGTCTGTTCAATGTGTTGAGTTCGATTTATTCAGATAATTCTCGCTAGTGAAAGTAGAATGAGCTCAAGTGTACTTTTTTTTCTATACTGAAACAGTCCATATCAGTTTCCTTGGAACTTTCAGATGGTGGTCGGCTGATAGATAAGAAAGGAGGCAGAAGGTGAAAAGAAACCCTATGAAGGAAAAAGAAGCCGGTAATTTGGTTCTTCTTCAGGAGTCTAATAGTGGTGTCCCCACACTAATGAAGATGGTCTCTTCGCCAGCCAGGATCTTCTTCCCCTTCCCCTCTTTTTTTTTGTTTTTGTTTTTCCCTAATTCGTTGAGTGGTAGCACGTAGGGAGGAGGATTTGCATAAAGCCGTATGTTGTTGGATTAGGAAAGCACTGGCTACGTGTTTGATTAAAAAAGTTTCGTTTTGGACTGTAGTTGATCGATGGGCGGCTGTAGCACGTTTCAAACTTACAAGTGGTCAATGTTCCATTCTCTTGCTGATTTACCCCTTAATGCCTTTCAATTTCCTTGTTCTAGAGAAACTTTTTTTACAGTCGACATACAATTTAAAAGTTATATAGAACAAAAAAGTTTAAAAATATGGAAATCCGGATTTAAAGAGTTTGTTTGTAAATTCACATAAATATTAGGATAGAATACAAAAAACACAATTTTTATTATTCGCAATGGAATGTAGAGTAGATACCAGAGGATAAAGAAACATTGATGAAAGGGGTCTTTTATATTGCATAGGGTTGCAATAAGAAGAATGTAGAACAGGAATTTTTTGTTGTATTTTTACAGTAATTCTAAACCTCATTGGACATAGCTTAACATTTAATTGTGTTGTTTTTTATGTATTCTGTAAATATATTCTGTAATTTAAGTCTCCTCAGCCTGACATGTTTCATTCTTTAATACTATTTTGACACTCCTCTCATACTGCTTCTTTTATAAAATATCTTTTACGAAATTTATTAAATTTAGAATATTTTTTTACTTACTTCTATACATATACATTTTTAATGTTCCGCTTCCTATTGTTTATAGGAGTTACACAAATATATACACAATTTAAGATTTTAAGTTGAAGAATTTAAACCAATTACGGAATTTCTATTGATTTTGATCCCATTCCTCCCCTTATTTGACTGTATAAAAGTAATTATTTCTCTTTTTTTTATATATACATATATATGAGATGTTACGTGTGTGTTATCAGTGTTCAGATTATTTTAAATTAAGAGTATTTATATTTTAATAAAATAGTGACATTAAAAGTTTAATTTGACTAAATTTGTTACACCTAGACAGAATATTCTGAAAATGTTTAATAGTTTGAGGCTGTGAATTTATAGTTAAAATTGACCTTGATTGGGCAAAACGTTACAAATTTGAAGTATTAATTGCCTAAAATACAAACCATCTATAAATAGGCTATAGATTATTTTTAATAGGTTTATATTCTGTTTTAATCAATTCTTCTTCCTATTACTTATAGGAGTTACAAAAATATTTATTTTTACCAAATTCTGAGAATTTTTACTAATTATGGCATTGCCATTGATTCAAGCCAACTTTGGGCCCCATCCCTTCCCTTATTTGTCTGTTTAAAAGTGATTCTTCCTCATTTTTTTTTATTTTCTTATTTTTTATAAGAGATATTACGCCGAAGTGTAAAAAGGTCCCGGGGAGCTCAGGAAGCATAAAGATCTACCTTGGAAAAAGTAAGACAAGAAGCAAGAGCAATTTTCTCTTCTTTTTATTTTCTTTTGCTCATTTTTCTCTTTTATTTTTTCCTTACTATGGCGTACCCACAACTCAAACTTACCCGTCATTTTCATCCATCTATATTCACTGAGAGGCGAAAACATCCCCTTCTGTGTTGAGTATTCCACTTCTGTCGTGTTTAATTTAAATTTCAGAACTTGAAATTAATTGTGACGTATGTAAATTGTATCATAAGATGTTTCTAAAATTTTATAAAAAAAAAGATCACTATTATTATTATTTACTATTTTATTTTATAAAGGCTCTAGTGAGAATGTCCTATATAGAATGTAACTTGCCCTATCTTTTATTGAAAACATTTTATTAATTACTTTTCCTCTATTATGTCATTTTTATAATACAAATAAAACTGATAGAGCCGATCGCTATCATTATCTACATGCATAATTCATAGAATTTTGTGGAACCCCGAATTTCTTCTCGACTCCATTGTCGATTAATGTTATCATGATTAATAATTATCATTATTTAAGATTAAAAAAATGTTTTCAAGTAAAGTTATGTTTAGCGAAGAAAATATAAAACATATTTTTGATATAACATTAATTAGAAGGAGCTTACAAAATTTATAAATAGAATAATTATTTTACTAATTTATAAATGAAGATATTACTTCATAAATATGACAACATAGTTATTATGATTTATATATCAAGGTATAAATTGGTACTTTAAAGTACTAGGCAATAGATGATTATTTAATAAATTTACTTTTTAGCTAGTTGGACATTTGGTTTTGATAAATAAATTAATTAATAAATTTTGAGTTTGCTAATTACTACATAATTTAGAGGTTGTCGTGCTGGCTGTTTTACAGGTTTTTTTTCTTTTTTTTTTTTTTTTATTGATAGATATTACAATCTGCCACACAGTTGTGGGCAATAGGTAATAGGGATGAATGATCTCATACATCCTAAAATAAAATAAAATAAATAAATGAATTTAAAAAAAAATAACCTCTCTTAAAATATATACAAGCAGAAAAATAAACTCAAACAGATGAACATAATCAAACTATCTGTATGAAAAATAAATAAATAAAGTAACATAATGATAAAATAATATATCCTCTAGTCATATTTACACTCTAATATACAATATTTACACAATCGACCTGAGGATCCCTGAGCCCACTCTACCCCCCTACGTGTGAGGGGTAGAGCAGAGCTCGATAGATCCCAGCGCATCCCTCTCGCCGCATCACTGGTAGTGAGTCAGTGGAGGCTGAGCAAGTGCGCTAAAGTTTTACAGTTACTGAGTTTTTGATAGTTTTTTTTTTTGCCTTGTTGCCAGGTTTCAAAATTAAGGAAACCTTTTATAAAAAAAATGACCAAGGAAATCGGGTGCAATAAAAAAATTCTCTACTTGTTTTCATCAATAATTTCGGGCAGTGAGCTACGAGTAGTGGTGTAATGGATGTATTCCTCAGAATGAGCATGGACTTATTTTCTCTTAATTTATCTAAATTTACTTTGTGTGCTTGTTCCAACTTAATACTAGAGAATAATTCCGAATATTTGACGCGAATTTTATTTATAAAGTGTTATAAATCAATGGTTTAAAATGCTGAAACGTTATTTTTTGTACATGTAAACATTACTTTTTTTAATTTAAATTTAATAATAGCTACCATCAATTTTAGTTCATTAATGAAAATAATATCCAAAACCTTCTTTGAGCAATGGAAATCGTACCGAAAATTTATTTCCTGAAAATTATAAATATATGAATTTCCAGCTGTTTATTGGTAGCTATTTAATGGGTCTTAGAAATGGCTCTGAGTTTTTCGAACAATCGAAAAAATCAACTAACTACAGAGCTTAGGAAGAGGTTTTCGATAAGCTATATCTGTTCATCACCTGTCGCTATTCACCAGGTAAGATTTCCTGTAGTTTGTCCCGTTCATCCTGTCTGCACCCGGTCCTGGCTTCGAAACATGAGGGAATCCACTCAAAGGTGGGAGAAAAAACACGCTGATCCTAGAGCTAGACAATGGACACTGCTATCGATTATATAGACTGAGTTAATGACGCTGCTCCGAGATAAGCCGATGTCGGTATAACTCAGGGGCCTACTCCCACCCCTTCAGACGGAGCAATAAAAAACCCCGCCCAACCGCCTCCCCCTCCATTAAAATTTACGGTCATTTACATTTACCTTCCCCCACTCCCATCTCAGCTACCTATCTCCAGCTATATAATTAAATCGATACCTTAAATCTTCCGAAATTTGATTTTGATCCTCACAAATAGGCGATTACCTTTTACCCTCACTGTAATAAGGGATTTTATAACACTGCTTTGGATTTTCTTTTTTTCTGGTCCCTGTAACTAATCAATAGGTAGGGGTTATGATGTATTTTAATTTACCTATTGCCTTTTCACCTCCTTATTTTTTTAAATAATAGAGATATTATTATTAAACAAATATTCATAATAATACAATACTATATATATATAAAATTTAATTAAATGTATTCGTTCATAAGTATAATCGTAATAAATACATAGGTATGTTTATTGATACCAGGAGCAATCAGCCTCCCGGTGTTTGGGAAACGATCCCAAATGTTAGCACATAAACGATTGTTTTGAATAATAAAACGATGCACAATGGATATTAGTTTACAATCGATAATCAATCATCGCTTTTCTCAGTAATTCACAATGCATACATAAATACCCTGCTTACCAGCTCGCATGGTTGCATATTTTATATAATGCCGATAATTGCCTGTAATATTTATCCTATAACTCCAATCACTATTTTTTAGAAAAAAAAATCAGATAATATGTTGTGAAAAAAGAAGTGGAATTAAGGGGAAAAAAACTTAGAAATGAAATTAACTTAAACCTTGATAAAATGAATCGTAACAGTAGTACTTCGCCACAGTATTATTAAATGTTTTTTTTAATACCTACTTTAAAAAAATATATGGTTTTCATAAAATATTGGCATCTTGGGGCTGATTCTTTTCCGATCGAAAATAAATGCACCAATCTTAAATGTCCAATTCTTATCTGGGTTCGGAACTTCCTCCCAGTGGTTGTTCTGACTTCTCTCGTCAGCTCTTTTTTCAGGATTTTTACCGGTCCTTAAATATTGTTTTTCTTTCAAAGAACACGTATGTTGTTAGGCTGTTAGGAAATGTCGATCATTTTATTTTATTCATTTTTACCCGCCATTTTATTCCCTTTTATTACGAGGTGTTTCCATTCATAATTATTTGTATGATTTTATAATGACTCTTTATGATTTTGAAGATGTAGGAGGTCATAGTCATAAGCGTTGTATTGGGAAGCTGGAATGCAGCAATAAAAATTCTTACCAAAATAATGTGCATTAGATTTCTTGATTAACATTTTAACAACTGAAGTGTTTTAATTTTTGACCTTACTGTTGTCCCGAGTTCTCCTAATGAAGGTAGCTTATCCAGTCATTAGTAAGGACTAATTTCTGAAAATCTGAGAAAAATGCTAAGCGACGAAGGGGAAGCAATCAGGACCTCGAAGATGGAGACGAGGGTAATGAGTGGCTCACGTACCGCACACCTCTCTCTCCAATCTCCGAAGATTATTACAGCCTCAGATTTTATAATTGGGTCGGGTCTCTATTTCCGACGGAGGAATTCCATTCGTCTTCTGGGCCGATTCTACAGGTTCATCCGCCCTTCGGTCTTCTGCAAATCTTCCAGCTAACACTAAATAAATTTGGTAACTTACCACTATGTCTTTGCTATCGTGGGTTGGTTGAGAGATTTACAATATTACCTTTCTATTTGAAGTTATTTTTAGTGTGTTACATATTCTGGCATGCTGTGTTAATCACAATGACTGAATATAGCAGTTGAAACTACACGGAATGGAATAAATTGTAAATTGAACAAAACTAACTTTGTTCTTGCTACTTTTATTAAGATGTGAGAGAAGAAACTCTCTTTAGGTAGTTATGTTCTCTTGTTTACATAAGAACCTCTGGAAAAGTTGCCCTGAGCTTCGAGGGGTTCATCGTGGTAAAAAGTAACAAGATGTTATTAAAAGTTGTACAGAAGTTGGTGCATTCACCCTCAGCTTGGAAGTATTAATTGAGGGAAAGTGGAAAGACACTGGACTTTTAGTAGGTAATAATAAACCTCAACTTTCACTTAGGTAGACCTATCATCTGGTTTGGTGATCTAATCTTCGTTATTTTTTCCATCACCATTTTCCATTATTCATTCCATTCTTAATGCATTATTTGACACCTTTAAGTTAAATTCCAGTTGCATTTTTGAAAGATTTAATGGTGACAACTGTATTTATTCCAAATCAACTTCAAACGTTTCAGGAGTGGTTATGACATTTTCAGATAAATATGTTTTAGGAGTATAGAGAATAATACATTATTCTCCAATCCCCGAGCCTAGGTTCAAGTCCTGCCGTAGAAGCTAATTATTTCATTCTCTTTTATTACTAGTGGATCGACTCTGGTACCAGAATACCGTCATGGGGCACATCAGCCATCTTAAAGTGGATATTCTTGTAAAGAAAAAACCTGCTGGTTGAGCATGGTACTCACTTGACGTCAGAAGTGATGGAAACTGTACTTACCAAGTATTGGACCCATAGGTAGTGTTAAATGAATATACCTTTTAGATTAAACTTCATACTTTTTTTTTTCTCTTTAGAACAGCTTATAGCAAATAACGAAAAATTATAAAAATAATTTTCCCTCTCAATAACCTTTTAAGTGGTTTTAAATTATTCATTATAATTCAGAAGAGTGAATACCTGAGAGGAAATTTTGGAATTTTAAAAGCTAAACAGACTGTTTTAACATTTAAAAGTGCTTTTATGCATAGTTAATTTCAAGTTTTGTATTTAAAGTTCAGAGAACTGTTACAAATGTAGCATTGAAATGTAGTATACCTCTCCTTTTACCCCCTACCATCCTCATTACATTTTATAATGCTCCTTTGTTAACCTACAAATTGTTTCTAGATCGAGTTGAAAGAAGAGATTTGACTGATATAAATTCATTCTTTGATGTTGGTTACATGAAAGCTAACTAAGTAATAAAATTTGTTTTTGAATAGGAAAAGCCAGCGAACAAAGGGAAAATTAAACGTCAAGAGCACCTGCTCAGAGCTGAAAGTAGATAACACAGCCGTATTTTTTGACTATGTTCTCTAAAGTAATCTTTCTATATTTCGTGTCGATCTGTATGGATATTAATTGAATTCTTGATAAAATAATATATATTTTTTTCATTATTGTTTTATCTTGAATAAAAAAAAAATAAAGAGAGAGAGAGAGAGAGAGAGAGAGAGGGAGAGAGAGAGAGAGAGATCTATAATGCATCATATATTAAAGGAGGCTTCTCATCTTTGTTTTTTTCTTGGTAACTGTGGATGTATATTGTCATATGTATGTATTTATATGTATTTCTTCAAATATGAGTGAAATACCTCGAAATTATTTGCTTCCATCATCATTGTTCAAATCACTGCTCTTAAATACTGGAAGTCTTTATTTTTTATTCTTTAAAATTATCTTGTAAATATTACATTCCGTCTCATGTCTAGACAATGGTAATACGGATGATAGGTGTCATTCACATCATATACCATAAAATAAATTATAGCAAAATTAGAGAAGGGAAAAAATAATATCTTAAATACAATCATTTTCCTCTATAGATGTCCTCCAGGTTAAAGAGTTAAAGAATAATACAATAATTAACGCTCCGGGAACCCAAAAATTCCCATCCAATATTGATGCCCATCCAAACCCTAATCTACCAGATCAGACTTGACGCTATCTTCCCACATACCCTTTGGTATATCCCGCGAACGTTTACCCGTCAGTTTAGTATTTATTAAAATTTTAGGGATTCTTTCGTCACCAAGCCCTTCAATCTTATCCCCTGCAATACTATAACCTGAATTATATTTACCGAATGTAACCTTCTAAATTCTTCAGTAACTCATCCTTTTTCGGTTCGAATATTTTCAACAATACTTTATTTTCAAAAGCTTTCAGGTACTGTTCCTCCTTTAGGTTACGTTTTGCATCCGGAAAGAACAGTAAGTAGTAGGGATAATAGTTCTGTAAATTTTAACTTTTAAGTTTCTGGGAAAAAGGTGCGAATTAAGCAATTTTAAATTTGAAAAATAACCAGCGTTTCCCGTCTTTTCTTTATATATCAATATTACCGAAATTGCTGCTTGTTCTACTGTTGACTTAGTTCTTACTTTGATTTTATCGTCTAAATTTATATCCTGTTTGGAATGCGTCACATGCTTAATAGCATATTCTAGTGTTAATCACCTTATTTTAAACCCGATCTTACCTAGATTATTTTCTATCCTAAGCTCTATGCAATCTTTTGTTATCATATTATGGCATAGCTTTTGAACAAAATACTGTTTAGTTTTGACTGATATTTTAATTAATTAGGCCTAAATAAAATACGATATTTCTACAACATAATAATACATTTGAGTTTTTTGTAGGGAATGAAATATCTTATATTTACTTGTTCAATTCAATTTTTTTTTTTCTGTTTCAGGTGAGTGAATGGCTCTTGAAAGTTCAACAGAGAAAGTAAGCTCATTACAGTACTAATTAATATTAATTGGAAAATCATTTGAGATCCAACGCAGACCTGCTTGCTCGACGTTTTTTTTATCCTTCTATTAGCTTCATAAAATATCCAAGGCTAAAGTGTAAACTCATTAGATGGAACCGGATTGATTTTAACTATGAATTATTCATGAAGTACTGGAGTGAACTTTTTTTCCCCACCTAACGTTTTCAAAGAAAAATATGATTCAAATATTGTCCTGCTCTCCATTAAATTAACAACTTATCCGTCTTATCACTTACTTATAGTAAATGGAGTTAGGTTTGATAATCGAAGTAGTATTGATATTATTTTTACTGTTCAAAGCAATGAATACATTCAGTACTACGAAGAAGTATTTGGAGTAAATGTTGTTTGAATTAATTTAAATTTCCTTAAAATACAAAAAAAAGTAAAATAAAAAAAAATCGAGATTATTTCCAAACAAAATCTATGTATTTTATAATTTTAATTGTCTCTCACTTTTCCTTTTATTAATTTTATTTGTATTTTGTTGTTAAAAACCTACATTTCACACATTTAGGTATTTTAGATCGTTGTTATTACAAAAGGTATAGTTATGATAATTATAACATTCTTTTTGTTAGCAATACTTCAATTTTGGATAAGGCTCAATTAAAAAAAAAAAAAAACTGGGAATGTGTCCATATTTACTATCATGGTAGTAATTGCAATAAAATATATATATTTTTTACGTGAGTTATATTAAATGAAATGGGAATTTAGTTTGATATAATCTTTTTTTTTCTTAATTTATTTTTTCGCCAGAAAGACCATGTCATTTCTACGTATTTGTTATTATAATTGTTTTATTATTTACTGTTTTTTTTTTTAATGCAAATAACGAGTAGCATTAGTTTTAAAGATTTTTTATTTTGAAATCAAACCCACGCAATTCCAAACCAAGCTGAAATAGATAATCACCCAGCCGTTTCCACTCTTCATTTAATAATTATCCCCATTTACAGCCCATTACGCTGACTTCATCAGAGTGTTAACAATGTTCAATGGTGGAAAAGCTTTTATTATAAGTGCATCTTAATAGGATTAAAATGGATTGTGTTATATATGCATAACCCCCGCGGCCATTTCACTGTTTGTATTTAATGAAGGGCACACATGTCTAAATTTGGACGTGGCGCTAAAAATAAAATGTTGGGTGGTTCGATACTGAATGAGCGTATGCTGTAAATAAGGGGGAAGTTCGTGATTCGTAGGGGTAAGGCACGCAGCAAGCTCTGCCGCATGCACCCTCGATGTATTTTGTCTAGTGAAGATAGTAAATATTCCGCCTGCGTGTATAGCCTCTTGGTAAATGGTTAGTCTGTTTGCGTTAGTCTTATGTTTGAAAAAAAAATTGCTTACACAGTAAGTTATCCCCTAAACTTCAATTATTGATTTTAAAATCTTAGAGTAGTATGGAATCTTTTAATCAATATTTTAAACTATGATTAACAATATATTAAATTTAAATCTGTACTACTACAGCCCATGAAGGGTCAGGGGTTCAGTACTTTGTACAGAAGTACTGTTACTAGATAGATAGTACAACGGTTGTGCAAGGAGGTGATTTGATCAGAATCACGCTCGTCCGCGAGATATTTACCCAATTTTAGAGGCTGAGTGGACCACAGGAGGGCTCCAAGAACCCACATGAGTTGACTCATGGCTACACCCGGATTCGAACTCAGGTCCTTAGTTAGTAACCACGCGCTTTACCCCGTGGCCACCGCGCTCCCATTTAATTATAATATATTTTAATTTTAGTACATTATTTTAATCCTAATTAAAACATATGAAAGTCTATAATTGTTAGTAGAACAAAATATAGGTGGAAGGATTTTGATAAGGTTCATTTGAATTTGGGATTGTATGGGGATCGAAACTTGACAGAACTGTGTACACAGTGATCGGTGCTTACGAATTTGAAATTTTGGGTTTATAAAGTCTTTTATTATTATTCATCTTAAAAAAAACACGTGTTTTAGGCTTAATCTAGAGAATCGTTTCATGCCTATCTCAAAGAAGAAAGGAAAATATACAATCCTTGGATTTATTTTCGGCAATGACAGAAGGTTTGCCTAAAAGCAGCCTGTAGATTTGGAGTTTCATCTGGACAAATGTACGTAGGCAGCGATTGATGTTATCGGCATCGAACCTCCGGGTCCGCCAAGCCTTTATTATTATTAGTTATTATTATTATTATATAACCTATATTATTATCTCATATTGTATATAACCCAAAGTATTTCAGGGATATAAACAATATGAGATGAAACTTTGGACTGATACGAATACGTTAACAGTATTTTAGCTCATGCCGCTCATTTAATGAAATAACATCTGTCACTGTGTGTATCTGAAGATGACAAGTTGTAGAAACTGTTTTCGGATCTTCATAATGGGATTCGTCGGCGAACAACACTGTTCCATTTTGAGCTCAGGATTATTGCAGCCTGTCAAATGTACTGAATGATATCAAGTTGTTCCAAGGCTATAAACCGAAACCTATTTTCATAAAGGCAGTCGAAAATATCGATAAATATACCGTTTTATTCCTTAACTATTAAATTGAAAACTTTTCATCTGTTGTTTTGGCTTCTTTGACTTTTTGGACTATAGGAAATCGAAAATTCTTGTGTATATGAAAAAAAAAAATAAGTGTCTCCTATTAAAGGATTAAATAATTCCAGGTTTTCTGCTAACGAGCAATATTTATACATGATTCATTTAATGATTGATTAAAAACATTAATTGGTGGCAAAAAAAAAATATATTAAAACATATCAAACCAATCTTTTTTTTTTTTTTTTTTTTT
>NW_027111587.1:316241-318276 GCF_000696795.3 Halyomorpha halys
TTTTTACCTTTATCATGCCATAGGCGTTGATGACCAGAGGGTTTTACGCCTTTAAGCAACAATCAACAACAACAATAACACAACTAAAAGAAGAGTTATTATGAAATAATAATAAAAAATCTATTATTACTCGTTTGATTTTTCTTTCTATAGAATTGTAAATATACGAAAATTGATACATAATTGTAAATAAACGAAATATTTTGAATGATAAATTGTAGGTCCAATTAAATAAATTATATAATTTAATTAAATAAGTTTCTCTATAGACTTATGGAAAAAGTAATATTTTAAATAAAATAGAACGATATATAGTTGTGAGTGTGTTCTTACTTAGTAAGATGCTCGCTATGCTACTATCTATGGGCTCAACTATACCCGGGTCCAAATCTCGCTGTGATAATTACTTATTCTGTTAAATAAAAACAAAAAAAATAACTGTCGGTGTAGCGAAATCTTTATCAAACCACCTCCTTGCACAACCGTTGTTCGAGAAACAGTACTTCCATACAAACTAATGAACTCCCTATCCTTCTTTGGTTTTAGTGGTACAGTTTTATATGTTTGGTATGACTAGATTATGTTCACTAATCTCGCAAACTATTTTCATAATTTTCTACTTTCGATACGAGTGTACCCTTTTAAAAAATAAAATATACACAGGTTTGTTTTACTTGTTATGTAGGAATATTGTTAAAGACGTTTTCGGAATGTTAAAGACGCACTTAACAACTCTATTATTAACCTCTTGACAGTAACTGCTGTGGCGGACAACTCTCTAAGACTCCACTTTTTAGAACAGATGCCAGCCGTGAAAATTTTAATATGTTGCACGCCACGCCCGATTTAATAGTTGATGTGAGTTAGCTAATCCATGAGGCTTAGGGTATAATGAATATTGGATTCCGCAGCGCCACTGGTCCGTCCTGCTTTGTTAGCTGTTTAATCGTGTCTCTGCTTCCTGGGGTAATATTGTTTGCATGCCCGTTGAGACAATGCAAGGGGAAAGAATCATTACTCTATCCTAATACTATCAAGAACATAATATTGCATTTTTTTTTATCATGATTTTATAGTATCTATGGGTTTGTTTTTAAAAACTATTATATAGAATTATTTTTTAATAAAAAATATTCCCGTTTCAATAGAAATCATTCGTCTGTCGTAAACTTTATTTCGGTAATTACCAGAAAACAACAAAAAAAAATTTAGAGTGAATTTTTCCAGGATTCTTTTAAAATTGTTGATAAAATTTTTTAACTGTAATTTCAAAAATTAAATACAAAAAACCTATCCTTATATAAATCATATAATCATTATATGTACGTATGCAAACTACAGAAATCGCTCTAGTTTTGTCTTTATTTACTTGCTAAAAATTGTTCTTTAAATGAATACCTTATCTCTGGTATAATAAATATTTCTTTACTCTAAACTAAATAGTATTTAAAATTTGGTTATCCAACATCCCAAAGTATCTTATCTTCTTTTGTAACCTAAAATGTGTAAATTAAATGAAATCTCAAAAACCAATTTATAACTGAAATACCTGAGTAAATTATATATACATACTTGAGAGAGATATGTAATATGTGTATATATCAAAAATAAAAATGTTTGTCCATTTTAGATATATCACATATACATATGACTAACGAAGGTGTATCCTAATATTATTATTTTGTCACTCTCTACTTTGTTAAAACATTACTAGTCATGTATCTTGAATTTTCTCTTCTTTCGTCAGCTAATAAAAGATTATACGAATATCTAAAAAAATGTAATGGATAGTTTAGACATTGACTGTATAGGTAATGGAGGATGTAAAGATGAGAAAGATAGTTTGATTGAATATACTACAAACAGGAATTTATCAATTATTTACAGCTGTTGGATAAGGAACGCTGGGAATCCAGCCAATAAGCAGAGAGGTTTTCCTTCGCTCGTAAACAAACTCAACTTTTGTAAACCCGAAGCTCATAACTCATAAAACTCCATTAACTACTCTTAAGCCTTCCAGTGGTTTGACGGTATC
>NW_027111587.1:320481-329767 GCF_000696795.3 Halyomorpha halys
TAATATAAACTGTTAATCTTAAATATTTAAATGTAATTTATTACTTGTCGCAACTGTTGATGAGTAATGTTATTATTCCATTGCTTACTAAAATGTTAAATATTAGTGAGTTTATAGTTAGTGTCTATTTGAAGGTAATACGTCATAAATATGTCAAATATTTATACTTTATGTACGTATAACCAATATATAAGATATATACCTTGTGGTATTCCTTCATATATTGTTTATTTATATATATTTTTGCGGTTTTATTGTACTGAAACTTATATTATAAACAATAATGATTATTGTAAAAGTTTGATACTTTTTTCGTTGCTCTCCATAAAATCAATGTAATTTATAGGCTGGGTTACGACTATAAAATTATTTGAAATCAGCTTATATAAAATGAAAACTATATGCTTTTACATAAAGTTAATAATAATTAAATGAAACAAATATATAGTTCCTAATTTTATTATAAATTGCCAATCCATTACAAAAAACTGATCTACATGACTATTATAAGGGCTATCTGGACATACGGAGTTGAGCTTTGGGGCTCCACTAAATCATCAAATTCCTCCATAATCCAATCCTTACAGTCCAAAATCCTTCGTAAAATCCTTAATGCTCCTTACTTTGTCACAAATCAAGTCATCCATGAGGACCTCAATATTCCATATGTTGCCGATTTGCCCAGAACCAGATACCGTTCCTTCCATAATAAACTTCTCAACCACCCAAATCCACTTGTTTCTAACCTGGCTTCTCCTTTATTACCTAATAATCCTCCTAGGCGTCTGAAAAGAAGATGGCCTCGAGATCTTCTTCTCTAGAAATGTTATTCTATCAGTCGGTAAATTCTCCACATGTTTTTATCATGTTACTATGTCACCTACAGCAAATTTACTTTTTGTATATATGTGTATACAGTTGTAAATATCAATAAATAAATTATTAAAAAAAAAAAATTATTATATACCTTGTTGGATGCTTGAAATTTCATTGTATTATTGTTTTTTGGTACATTTTATTGCAATTGATAAAAATCGTGTTTTGGACTTTTACTAGCAACTTAAGTAATTGTTTATTCACTACAGCTGTTTATTACCGTGATTTCATACTCTTATCTGAATACAGATATTATTTTTCATTCCTATTTTGACAAGTCAGGATAATGTTATGACCTGTTTTTTTTGTTTTGTTTTTTTATGTCCCCTCCTCAAATTCCATAGAATCCTTTTGTATTGCTACTACAAGCTATCCTGTTACTCAACCGAAATCGTAGACCGTGTGATATATCCCTCTGGTCTGCGGTACGCCAGGGACATCAATAACTGCCGAAGAAGCCTCTCACTTCCTGGGTGTCCACGGCCTTTGGGAGGGCGCCATTATTTTAACCGACTTCCGTTCGTTCCTTCCTCTTCCTCCGCGGGCGTGTTCCCTTCGAGGCAGTATTTTGTGGAGGGTTGCTATGAATCAGCTTGGGTTTGTATTCGGGTTGCAGTAACTGGCCAGGGGGAGGATAGGTGGATGGTATCAGGGGGATTTTTTGTGTGAGGTTATCTATCACTCACTAAAAAAATTATGGCTTTATTTATTTTTTTTTAAGTCAATATTTAGTGAATCACCCTGTGTCAGTCTAATGTACTTTTTACTAGGATTAATCATCTCCATTAAATACCATGAATGGAAAATTCACAAAACTTTCTTTTTTACCATTAATAATACTTATTAAAGTGATTTTCTTCTATACCAATGTTACTATTTATCTTAACGATAAATTAGCAAACTTTTACCGCTGTTAAAAAATTAACGAATGTGACTCACTAGTATTCTTTATTAGTATTATCTAAATTTTAACTTCTTATGCCATTTGGATATAGAACTGTTATTAATAAAATTATTCATAAATTAATAAATCTGATGTGTTTTTCAGCTATTAAATAAAAATATTTTTAACGCCCTAGGTTATAAATAATTAAAATATTTTACTATATATTTTTTTTAATAGTATCGACTTAACATTGAATACTTTATTATTTATGTCCTGTTAGTATATTGTGTTTTTAAAAAGTAGTATTTTTTCAAAAATATGTTGAGATGTATCATCAAAAGCCTCTGATGGTCTGTACTAATGCTTTATAGTTGGAATTATGCACTGAACAATAAATTAATAATTTTTTTCAGATGTATACGTAGTATATGTAGTAATTCATAATTCACCGATAGACCTGAAAATTTGATCCATCTGTATCAAGTACTTTTCTCCTTTCTTCCACTGTTAAATCTTTTTGTGAAAGCACCCTCTGATGTCTCTTCTTAAAAAAGTCTGATAGATGAAGTAAATGGTTATATAAATATATATGGATAGATGAATATCTGGTTGATACGATCTAGTAGACATATATATATTTAGTTATAATATTATTATCATTCAAGATTTATTTTACTTTATTGGTTTTTCTTCTTTTTGGACTATACACATTGTACAAATCAATACTTAGAATTCTAATCTATATCACCCTAGATTGTATCAGTTTTGTATTATATTTCTCCAGAAAAATAAATAATTAAAGATTGAATATTTTTTTGTTTTCTTATGTTCATGTCTGCGTAAATGAATTTTTAAATTGATGCAACTATTTGCATATACTAGCAAGAGATTTACAATGCTATTCTTCACTTCTTTGGTTCATCCGTGCAATTTATTCCTTCTTACCTGTTTTATGTTCTGCTTCTTCGTCCCCTTCATTCTTCGTCGACCCTAACTTAGTCCGTCCTACTGGATACGGATCCGCCTCTCAGGTCAGGATTTGCTTTTTTTGTTTTAGGCGAGGACCGAGCCGCACTGCGGGTCCCTTTGGATTTATTTCTCTAATTTATAGAGGACCACATTTTACCTCGAAACCGTTCGCCGCCACCTCGGGATTTTTCACCCCCTGCGAGCCTGATAGCTCTGTCGGCTCTGTAATTGACTGTTAATTTATATCGTTCCAAATGGATTAATTCAAAGCCTGGCTTAGAGATACAACTAAAATCGTGTAATTGTGTTAGGGTGACTTATTATTACTATTTAATTTTATATATTTCGGGTTTCTCTCTGTACGTCAATAATACGTACGCCTATAATTTATAAACCTCTTTTTGCTTATAATATAATATTTCGTGATGTTGGTATTTTCTGTTACACAACCACCTTTCATATCGTTGGATACAAGAAAACCCCACTAACAAGAGGAGATGGGTGGGATCTCACCAATTTCAATGGGACGTTTTGTAGTGATACTTGGTCGAAAAAGGATTAGACATCATTCCGAGGATTGTTACCAATGCGAATTAAGAGCCAATAAAAAGTTTTAAATAATTTTAAAATTGTTTTTATATTATAGTTTGTCCTTTTATTCTGCATGTTATCGACGGTTATTATATACAATAATCAATTTGTTTTTTAATGTAAGAAAAGGAAAAAACATTTTTGATCATATTAAATTACATTAAATGTTATAAAAATTCAAAACATTCTTGTAAAGTTGGCCGAAAACCTTTTTTAAGTAAAAATCATTTTGTGTTTTCAGTTTCTTAATAAGAATTTTCTTATAAGTAACAAACTTATTAGTTATTTGTTTTATGCCTTCACGAAACGAATTCATGACTCAATTCAAAGTCAATATATTAGTTGGAAAAGCTGAATTTCCACTCTTCTATAATGCATAAATATCTTATAGATTTTTTTATTTTATAATAGAGTAAGAGTAGTTTCGAATAAATTAAAACTATATTATATAAATAATAATTAAAAGAAAGAATATAAAAGTATATTTTATATCTTATTCTAACTTGGATACATAGTTCTAAGTTAGTTAAATCGGTTTGTACTATTTCTTACAGTTTAGGTGTAGATTTCTGGGGTCTTATTGAAGTTATGGCATTTTTGTGATTTTCGAAAAAAATTGAAAGAATTTTTATTTGAAAAAAAAAAATTCGGTTACTAAGAAAATTCGTATTGACTAATTTTTTGAATGGCGAACAACTAATATAAATTTTCTTTCTTTCTTTATTTTCAACGTTTTGTAAATCACACTGAGTAATACAGCCTATTAATTGAATATACCATATATATCTTTATTAGATAAAATTTATATCTCAGATTTACAGAAACTTTTTATACAGTCTATTTTTATTTCGGTAGTTCAGATTACCAAGTTTATTACGATTTAAGAGACATTTTGAATATGATGACGAATCCTTAACACACATAATGAACATTCTCAAATGCCCCGCTGAATTTACATGAACAGAGGAAAACTATTACTTCGCGTGGCCCAGGTCAATCAATCCCATCCAGTGATTTTAATCTAGGAGTGATAGTGATATTAGTCCTTGTAGTGATTATTCTAAGCGTCCAACAGCTGATGACAGCATTACAGATGATACCTGAAATTCACTAATTTTCTTTATAAGAGAACCTTGTTAGGATTTGTATTCTATTAAAGGCCAGCTATCGAAAAAAATGCTGATAATTATTTCTTAATAGTGTATTGTTGGAATCATTTGCTCATTATACCAAATAAATAATAAAACATCTGTTAACCTGGTCAAAACCATTTAAAAACATGGCTAAAAAGTTCAATATAGTTGGATTTGTATCCATTGCACTTACTCAACATGCGACGTGACAAATAAAACATTTAAAATTACCAAATAGTTCTTATCACAATTATCAGATATAAGTTGCTACCTTAAATCGGCGAAAGCATTTCATATGGAAAATTTTCAGATACTCCATTTTGGTATTGGACAGACGGTGTATGGCTTTTGTATGATTCTTTCTTTGTTGAGGGGGCAGTGGAGAAAGGTTAACCAACCCTACGTTCTACGTTAAAGTTTAAATATATTCAAATAGATTGTCTTGGGAATGAGGACGGAGAGCCGAAACTTGGCCATTAGAGGTTCAACTATCAGATGTTTAAATTTATGTTGTGCGAAGGGTTATCTGCAGGGGCAATACAAGTTCCGGAGGCGGCAAGTTGGGGAAGGCAGAAAGTAAACCCCCCACCGTGGCGTAAGTTTAAATTAAAAGTGGCCAACTTGCTCCAGCCTCCAGCCCTGAAATCACAATATACGCAACTTTCTGCCTTTTCCAGCCCTTCTCCGACCCTCTTCCCTACTTTTTGTATCAACATAAAATACCCTTGGCAATCTTTTCAAGGAGAGTTTCTATGTTTCTTTATTATTTTATGATTAGAACCATTGATAGTCCATCCGACTCTCAACATCTCTCAAAATTACAAGAAATAAAGAACCATTCACTCTCCATTCACTCTAAATTGGTTAAATGAAGCCCTCAATTATTCTCATCCTATGTGCAGCCCTATGTAATCTCTGTCTTCAAGGTTGAAGGTTAAAGGACTATCTCTCACTTCAAATGAAATAAAAAATCCAACTTCCTTATACGTACGTTGAAGTTGCATAGTACTCATGTTCAACCCATTTTCTCTACAAGTTTTATTTCATTTTCGTTCACAACAGTGATATTTGTTTTAACACTTGAGGATATTAACAATTTTCTAATCTTCTCCAGTGCACCCATTCTGGAATTTCC
This sequence comes from Halyomorpha halys, assembly GCF_000696795.3. Lineage (NCBI taxonomy): Eukaryota > Metazoa > Arthropoda > Insecta > Hemiptera > Pentatomidae > Halyomorpha > Halyomorpha halys. Next base: position 326,072 of record NW_027111587.1, read on the forward strand.
AATTGAATATGTTTAATTATTTTTTATATATCCTTGTTTGCGAGTGGTTTAGTTTATTCTTAATTTAAAACAATTTTGATCCTTTTTTTTTCTCAACTTTTATTCTTTAAAATTTCTCCAACATTTCGGCCCTCAGGCCATTCTCAAGGATACCTTCAATATTGATGTCATTACTTTTTTAGAAAAAGTTATATGTGACAAGGGCAATTAGCCTGCAATTTTAAGATTTAAAAAGAAATGACATTAATATTGAAGGTGGTATCCTTTAGAATTGCCTGAGGGCCAAAACGTTGGAGAAATTTTACAGAATAAAAGTTAAGAGAAAAAAAAAGGATCAAAATTATTTTAAATAATGAATATGTTTGTTTTTTCATGGATTTTGATAGTATATCAGATTTGAAGACATCAATATGGGGCATTATTAATCCGATAGGCAATGCACAAATGGCCGAAAATCGCAAGGATTTGTTTAAAACTCCAATTTACAAAAATTGTACAGATAAGGGAGGCAAATCTGTATACTTGGATGTACTACATCCTGAATAATGGTCCATATTTTGGCTTCATTTTTCAAAATATGTGAAATTTTGGTAAAATTTTACAATGTGCATGTATTTCATTGTACACAAAAATATTGATGAATTTATAAACTAACCGTAGTCGTACTGATTAATACCAAATAAGCGTATATTTACGTAGATTAGCTGAATAAATTATTTGAGAATTAACTAATTCTATTTATAAGACATATTTTTTTTGTGTTTGATGTTTTATGAACTGTCTGTAACTAGAATTAATAAAATGTAAATTTAAATGTGTTTGTTATAATCCATGAATGATTATTGTTAATTTAAATTGTAATGACGAACGTTCAACTAGAAAAATTTATGAGGTCGTTTACTTCTTATCTTACTGCATACTTTTTTTTGTGTGTAGATTTTAAAGATTTATCGCTTGAAAAATATGGTTTACGTTGTTTTCATAATCAACTTTAAGTTATCCAATTTATTTTTAAATAGTTATTGTAAGTATGACAAATTTTGCATTTTATAAAATGTATTTTTTTTTTCAATTTATATTATGTCTGCGAGACCTGGGATCTAGCAAGTACGCAGAATCCAGAGATTTCAACGGAAATACTCCGTACAATTACTTTAGCGATCTGGAATCCGAGACTTAACACATAGAGGAAAAGAACTAACAGTGAACTGCCTGCAGAGACTGGTCAGTCAATATTTCATGATATGAAGGCAGTGTTGTTATTCATTGTTGTGTTACAAAATTGATACATGTATATAAACATAAAATAAAAGTCGTTATTCTGGAGAAAATCATTTACATAGATAAAATAAAGTTATTTTATCTGATTAACACAGCTTAATTTAGAAAATAATAATTTTTTTTTTCGGTGCGGTCAAAGAAAAAAACTCAAATAGTCGTAAAAGTAGTTTAACCTCACTGAGACTATCTTCCTTTTATGATTACACACGACCAGTCATCGATTTTCTGATTTTTTTTTTTCAATGAAGGAATTGGGTTTTGAAGGCGACAAAATATTCAAAGGAATACTTAATTTCCCTTCTTTCATATTCTGAAAGAAATTGTGCTCTAGTTAGCAGTGAAAATGATTCCGTGGGTAGTTGCCTGGTTATTGACACCACTGGCTCAACTCCCCCCCCCTTTTTTATTCGTAATGACACCTGCCATTTCCAGAGCGGCAGTCTCCTTCTTCTACCCCTCCAAGGGATTTCCATGCTCCGCCGGCCCATTTAGTGTAATTGGGGTGTGTGATTCGACGGAGCAGTTAACAACCGTCTCAGGGGATATTGCCGCACAAGATAGGACCATTCTTCAAATCCAACCTCTCATATTTAATATACAAAGTGTTTGAGGAAAATACAAGTTCGAGTAAAGTTAATTAATTTTGTTGTATTGAATATACAGAAAGTTTAATTGGTGTTCTCTTTTCTTCTCCAAGTGTTACGTTAATATCAAACACATCGATTAATAATTTAAATTTATGATTAAACATACAGCCAAAACATGGCACAAAATACCTCGTATTATTTTAAATCCTTCGTTCGAATATGGTTTTTACTATTATATGAGGTATGGAGATGTAAAAGAAGATAAATCCAATTAAAAAAAAATTAGGGAATCCAAAAATATAATTCAGGTGATTGTAGTCAGGAGTATTCAAGTCAATAAATCTACTTTTGGAAAGCTATTATAGACATCTCTTGTAAATAACTTGAGGATGAATTTATATTTCGAAAAAAAAACTAGGTAAGTTTTTGATTTAGAATTTTAATTTAGTTTTAAGAAGTTTAATATACTTAAAATATAAATAATTAGTTACAATCCTACATTTTAAATTTCAAAGGGTTTTATTTATTGAAACTTTATTATATATTTATAGTATATTATGTGGACATAATAAATTGATTTTTAAAAGAATTGTAATTAGTAAGGCAATACATTCAAATCCATACAGAGCATAGAGAAAAAAAAAATCAATTAAATTCCCTAATTACTACAAATTCAGGCCCCAGACATAAAGAAAAAAAGTACAATTTAAAAGGTAATTTATAAATATAATAAATAACACTAAAATGTTAATAATCACTAGAAATAAAAATAATTTTCAATTATAAAAAACTTTTATAGGCAGAAAATTTTTGGAAAAGATCAAAAGTTTAAAAAAAAATAGTTGGAAATATATACAAAATAAATTTTAATCTAAAATTACTAATGTCTTTAAATTGATAATATGGTAGAGGAAAAAAAATAAGAACAGTAACTACGAAATTTGGCTTAGTCTCAAAACATTTTAGTTTTGTAAATGGTTATAAATTAGGGAAGTGGATGTATATATAGTTAAATAGTAAATTATTTGTATGTAAATGTGTAAAAAAGTTTTTTTTATTAAGTTGCAGTGTAAACTTTGTTGAGTGTATCTGTATATTGATTGTGAAACTGTTGTTTTTAACCATTTTTAATTTTAGAACTTGATAATGAGCTGAAGAGCCCCAAACGTTCGGATGATATAAAGAATAAAGAAGTGGATAAAGAGCATAATGAAGTCCTCTCAATTCATACTGGAATAGTATTCTTTAATATTTTAAAGACTACTATCTACCAATATACTAATCTATTGATCAGAAAATATCGTTAATCTATATCAAATACCAAATTAAATAGATGAGATCTATTCCATTTTGTTAGAGAAATAAAAAAAGTCAATAAACTCACATTATTTTGCCACAATTAATTCTCCTTAGGGAATGTTTGGTTCTCTTCAGATCACTGGTACACATGTTCGAATCCTGAGGGGGCAAATACTGCTGTCCAAGAGGCCGGGAGAAGGCCCCCCGACGGCCGACAGCGGATCCTAAAAACAGCTCTCCAAGGTTGTTTGCATGGCTAATCCTCTTTCTGGTCTCTTTTGTCAGGGTCTCAACCCCCCAGCCTTTAAACCGATTACATTTATATAAGTAATTGAAACTTTCTCTTTTCAATGGCTCTCCTTGTGACTTTTGTAAATGATTTATATTTTCCTAATATTTCTATTTATAACGGGATATTGTCTCGTTATTCAGACCAGTAAGTTCAGCATGAAATGAAAAATTATTTATAAATCATATTTTCAAATAATAAAAAAGATATGTATATGTACCATATCATCAGTTTCCAAAA
>NW_027111587.1:329862-337147 GCF_000696795.3 Halyomorpha halys
AGATATATATAGGAATATATATAGGAATCGAAATAATTCAACTTAATATAAGATACGTTTTCTAAGGTGATAATGCGATAAATCGTATCATTAAAAAAGTAGTAGATCGTTGGGGTTTGATTGACTTAAATTAAATTAAGTTCTTCAGAATTTGAATTATTCTTTAAGCATTAAATTTAGCTAAAATAAAAACAAAAAAACTCAACATGGTTTCCTATATTTGAAACATACTTAATACAAAAATGAATAATTGATTTACTATTTATATAGTATCGAAAAGCCGAATTAGAAAAACATTAATTTGAGAATGATCTTGGCTAGTTTCGGAATTTAGCTCCTTAGTCTTTAGACAAATACAAAAACTATAAATTTTTATCGCATATAGTTTATATTATATTACTATTATGTTACTATTATACTGGAGACACTTAAGCAAGCCAGAAAAGAATAACAAAAAAGAAGTTGCTAGAAAAAGTTTGATAACTATTCGTCATATGAAATATGGGGCGCGCATGATTTGGATGATATAAGACTTACGTTTTTGGAAAAGTATAAGACTAAAACTACTTTGTAATAACTGTTAACTAACGCCTAAAAAAAGTCTAGACCTGTCCAAATACTCTAAAAATAATACCGAATCAGCTGAATATGAAGCCCTCTTAACTCGTCTTCTTCAAAATAAGCCGAAACCCTTTATAATTTATGCATAGAAACCAAAATTGGACAAATCGTTCTTTGCAACTAATGACTCAACGTACAAAATTAAACTCCACAAACTATTTACTGCTGAGCTCAATGCAATAGCAGCAGCACCTCTGTTTGATTTTTAACCACAACTGTAAACATAATTACAGACTCGTTAAGCTCGTTAAAAAGTTTAGACTGTGTGTATCGAGAGCATCCGAAAATCTCATGCATTCATTTTTACTTAAAAACTCTGCACAATCTGGGTGTATCAGTGACATTTATATGGGTTCTGTAGTAATGTAAGTAATGCAGGTAATGAACTGACCGACCACGCTGCAAGAGATGCGCTTCCGGGACTGGGTAAAGCAATTTTAACTCTATCATAAATGAGTAAACGCCTAGAAAAGTGAATCAAAGCTAAATGACAATCTTTGTGTAATGAAAGCACAAGGAGTAAACTAAAAATGATTAAAAAGGACTTCAAACCCTGAGGTTCCTTCAGCCGCAAATGCAGTTGAGAGGAGGTCGTACTGGCCTGGCTATGAATAGGTCACACGAGGCTCACTCACTCCTATCTTACTTCCAAAAAAACGCTTCCGATCTGCCAGTATAGCAATAATAATTTGACAATTTGCCATATTTTACAAGAATGTACATATTTCATATCACCTCAATAGCTTAAGATTAAATCTGGATATCTGAGACGATGACAAGACAATAAAACTAGTATTTCACCTTTGAAAACCAAAAGGTTTACTGACACAAATATAACATCAAACAGACAGACAAAAAAAAAAAAAAAAAAAAGAATCTCGCCAATATTAGAAGAGGAAAAAAGGAAAGGCAGTAGAGGATCATGAAATTGGGATGGAAAGAAAGAAAATCAAGATTCCCAAAGAAGTCTAACCAATGATATTCGCATGGTCCTTAGTGGCTGGTACGAGATAAAAAAAATAATAGAATTAAAAAAAAAATAATACATAAATAAAATTAAACAATGTAAGCAAAATTATATAAGGTATAAATGGCGTTAATTAAAGACCAATGATGTTTTACGCCACTACACAAAAACAAACAAACAAACCCCAAATCATTCAAGACATTTTTTAATTTTTTCTTTTATTTAAAGTTCTGTTACTCGATTATACCGAGGTAAAGTAATTTATTCCAAAAACAATTGAAGGTGATATGTGATTTAACTTGAAAATGGCCTAGGCTGGTTATGGAATTCCATTCCTCAGTTGCTAGGAAACCATAAAAAACTGTAAATATTCTTACATATAGTTTAATATTTACATTCCGTGTTAGTAATAGATTATGGAAACAAACAAGCAGTCAGAATAGAATAACAAAAAGAACTTTCAGGTAACGGGTCGATAATCATTGAGCTAATGTGAGTCATAGGTGTGAGAGATATGACTAAAGACCTATTGAAAAATTAGAAGACTGAACCTACTTTTTAATGATAATTAATTAAGGCTTGGAAATACTTTCTTGCTATTGTAAATAATATAATTTACCTACTAAATTCACAACACAATATTAACTAAATAATAAGCTGGAAAGAATTTGAAACTCCTAATATTCCAACTGGTATATTTTCCTTACCATTATGCTGCAAATAGAGTCGGGTAACACAAAACGAGAATTTCAGAGAGATTATATTACAAATATGAAATACCTACGTTGGCTAGTGCGTAGAAGAAATGGACAAGGTATGAAATCGGAGAATTAAAGAAAAATCGCCACAAAGCTAAAATTAAATCTTGGAATTATAAAACGCATGTGTGCTTAAATGAGACGGGATGATGTAATATATAATATTTTCCTTATTTACCCATGTTGATTTTACGAAGTTTTAAAAAATATCATTAGTATCAGATAGGCCATAAAAAAAAAATAATTAAAAAAATAAAAATCATGTGGCTTTTTGGGGAAGAAAAAGTATATCCAAGGTTTTTAGATACCTCCATTTCCTTGATGTTTTGAAATTATCTAAAAGAATAAAAAATCAAAATCGAGCTTTTATAGGCAACGATACTGCGGATCGGACTTAATATTTTTTTCTTTTTAAGGTTTATCACATCTCTTCTGCCTCAGTAAATTGAGTATAGGCGTTGAACATTTTTATACGTCATGAGTTGGTTTTAAAAAATTGATTTTTAGGTGCCCCTACTATTTTCTTTATTATGTAATTTTTCTTCTCGTTTTTTTATCATTGATAAAGCAGTTAAATAAAATGGAATTACTTTTTCGTTGAAAAATTATATGAAAATTTGGCCTTAGTCACTGGTACTGTGCTGTTCATTATATTATTTCTGTGTCTATAAAATTTCTTTATCAGCTCTACATATAATTTATTCTATTGATTCGACATGAAATATATTACAAGTACTTGCAATATTATTATTGGTAATGTAGAATCTGCATCCTATTGTTAATGGATTACACCGGCCATAATTCATGATATTAGATTACTGGTATATAATCAATTTACATAATATATCCTGGATGTGCTTATTCATACATTAACCAACAAATCCTCTTTGGCATTATTCAATCATCATTAATGAAGGCTTGGGGATTTGCCAAACATAATTTATAAATATAATTGCCTACCATTTTGAAAACATTTCCCTCTTATGAGATTAATGTGAATTTTCCAAACAAATTTAAATGGATTAATATTTCCTTGTTTAGTTGAAATATGTTATAACTTATATGAAAAAAAAATTACTGATATTTAGTCTATAGTTACTGGAGACATTTCAGAGAACCTGATGGCATGCGATGAAAGAATATTTAATTCAGATCATTAAAGATGAAGAATAAGTTAAATAGTAACTGCTAATATTTTTAGCTTAAAATTGGTTTTGTTTATGTATTTTTGTTATTTTTTATATTATTTTATTACAAAATACATTAAGAAAATCCCCTATGATTATAATTATTATATATTTTAATGCAGTTAGATTATAAAATTTACCGACCAAAATATTATTCAGATAAAGCTATCAACATGACGCACCTAAGCTTTTGGCGTTATGGAGTTAACCATGCGTTTGATGTACAACTTGTAATGCTAGAACATAAGGTTAGTGTAACCGAAGCCTCAGGTAATTGGATCCAGAGGTTAAGAGAATGGTATACTGGTTTCTTCCCGTTCTAAACTAAGGCTTTGTATCCAGTCAACATAGGTTGCATGTATTACCACAAAATAAGATAAATAAAAGTTACATTGCGACTAATTCTGTGAATAAATTGTTGATTTTACAACTTGTACAACTCCAGCCTAACATTAGTCCGCTTCAGTTATGCTGTATCGTCGGTGAAAAGTAACTTTATGAAAGGCATGAGCTATTATTTTATCTACTGTTATGTTATAATATAAATTATAATTATAAAATGGTGCATTGCGTGCATCAAACTACCCTACAATGGGAACATATAATTATATACAATTATTATTTTTCTATTGCTATGAAACCGCTAGGTCTATTTTCTCCTTCAGTTAATTCTCAAATTATTTCATAGTTCATATTTTACATTTTTTATCACGGTTAACAAATAACAATTGTTAATTTTATTTTATTTTATTTTTTTATAATCGAACTTTATTTATTAATAGATATTACAATCTGCCATATTGCAATAGTGATGAATGATCACATTCTTACTAAAATAAAATAAGAATGAAAAAAAAAAACTACATAAAAATAAAATCTCTCTTAAAATATATAAAGATGGATAAAGAAAATTAATATTATTAAACTATGTGCCTGAAGAAATAAATAAATAAAATAATGATAAAAATAAAAGAATCTCTAGTTATATTTACACTCCTATATACAATATTTACACAATCGACCTGAGAATCCCTGAGCCCACTCTAGTGAGGGGTAGAGCAGAGCTCATAAGATCCCAGCGCATCCCTCTCGCCGCATCACTAGTAATGAGCCAGTGCGCTAAAACCGCAAACACTCAACCTAAGTGAAGAATCTGACCATTAATTATTAATTAATGCAAACAAACAAAATTTGGGGTACTTTTGTAAGTGTAGTATTTATGAGGTTAATCTGTTTCAATGATGATAAAGCCAAGGTGAAATCTAATATTATTTGGTTTTATATCGATATATTGATCAAAATTGTATGAGTCGTTTTTGAGATTATCGAAATATCTAAAATCAATCCCATAACTTTAGTCGATTTTATTGAAAACGTTTCTGTAACATACCAGCCTAAAATATGTAATTTCAGTTTCGTTCGAATTTTCAGGTTTTCAGAAAATCGAAATTTGTAAAATCAATTCCATGCAGTGAATCGGTTTTATCGAAAAAAAAATCTGTAACATACCAATGGCATACCAGCCAGAAATACGTCATAAATATATACGTTATTTCACAGACAGAAATACATTATTTCAGAAATACGTTATTTCAGTTTTGTTTGATTTTTCATTTGTACGATTTTGTGAAAATTGAAATATATAAAATCGATTCCATAACATAAGTTCAAGTTATTGAAAATTTTCTGTAACGTGTTATACCAGCCTGAAATATTTAATTTCAGTTTCGTTTTACGTTTTGTCTTTGACGGGTAAAGACCATTTTACGAAATCTGTTTATTTGGACATAGGAGACCTCAAAATTTGCGATTCAGTAAAAAATTATAATTCAAATTCAAATTTTACACGATTGCTATAAATCTCCCTACTAAATATTTCCTATATAGGTATCTGCATGTAAATCTCGGGATATAATTATAAAATATTCTTCACAACAATGGAAATTACCTACTTAAACTGGCTCAAGAGCCTGTGATCAAATTCAGCTTAAATGGAAGTACTCAGAAAAGTGGATGTATTTTTCGAGACGTTTCTAATATATAGAAATAGATTCTAATATATTCTAATATCGGATATGGCTTTTAAACCAAAGTAACAATACTTCTTTGAGATATACCGAATCCAAGATTTATGATCAGTCATAATATAATATATATAATATCAATGTTTAATCAAATATTTTTCACTTTTGTTTGTTTGAGTATAAAATTTTTTTTTTCCTAGCTTGATTCATTTCATATTTTTTGTCTCTAAAACGCCCTACTTAATTTTCTCTTCAGGATCCATTCAAGCATTTCAATACCTTAATATTGATGTAAACTTTTCGAAGTAATACTTGTGACATTAAAATTGTCTAATAATGTATTTGAGTTTTTTTTCGCTAAATCTCTTTTTTTTATCTTCAAAATTATTCAACCCAATTGATGATGTTCTTTTCAATAAAATTCGTTCATAATTTTTTTTTCTGATAGTTTTTAATTTTCAATTAAAAATTGAAATTTTCTGTAAAAATTATGTTCAGCATACGTTCATATTTTTAAATAAATTGAATAAATTTGTTTATAAAAGTTAATCAATAAGAAAATTAAATTCAAATTGATTATCATTGAATTTAACAAAAATGTTAAAGTAAATATACAATATGACTGACTAATTTATATAAAAAAATGCCGAAAATGTTAAATTTATTTTGAATTTGCTATATTTTATTCTTATCCAAGAATTCCAAGAATGTGAAGAGCGTACTGAAAACTATACATGTTTAGAAAATGGACACAATAACAGCTTTTTTTTTGTTACGTCATTGTATAAATAAATTTGAATTTAGGAATATAAATAAAAACTTAATGTTTACACCTAAATATGGTTCGCTTTATTTTATTGAGTGTTGAAGTATTGTTTTAATTAAAGATTGAGTCATAGTGAGTACTATGATTACTATAATAAAAATTGTCAGTTAATATTCATTGAAGCTCTCTGAGATTCTCTGTTTCGGGTCCCAGGCGATAAGCTCCAGAAGTAGAGATACAGAAAACAAAAAGTGAAAAAAAAAAAAGAAAAAGAAAGAAGAAGAAAAAGGTAAAAAAAAAAAAAAGGTTAGACCTCTTATTTGAGCATTATTTGAGTGTTGATAGCGATATCTGATTAGATTTCAATCCAAGTCGTGCTTTTGAAATGACTGCATCCGAATACTGGAGAATGGGTCTTCCATATTTATCAGATCACCTTCAACTCTTCTTCAACACTTTCTTCGGAATTGATTCAGGATATGTCCATAATTTAATTTTATTTGTTTTTACTTTTTCCGTTAGTAGTTAAATATTGTAAAATGTCCTCTGAATTAATGTGGTTTATAGAGCAATATATTATTTTTTTGTGATTTTAAAGACATGTAGAATGTTTGACATTATTTAAAATTTTAAAAAAATAATTCAATCAAACAAATGTATCTTAAACTTACTAAAAGTAATAAAATATTTTATAATATATTTTCATCGTAAGGTATTTATTTATTTAGATCAATGTATATAACAACTCTAGATATAACAACTCCTTTACCATAGTAACCTGAATGACAAATTAGCTTTATTAATACCCCGTAATAAACTCAATTCATCAAAGGGTTGTCGCTGAGTATCACTCATGCTTATACACATCATTTATGATTAATTTATCCGTATTAATTACGCATGAAGGATTTTTTATTTGAGTTATGAATTTATTACGAAAATAAATATAAAAGTGGTTTTAT
>NW_027111587.1:337261-338356 GCF_000696795.3 Halyomorpha halys
CATTTCTCAACATTTTATAGTTTATAGTTAATTATCTACAATAAATTAATTATTATAATTGACAAATAAATTAAATATGAATGTTTAACTAATGTTTTTCATTTTTGTTTGTTTGAGTATAAACTATAATTTTGTTCCCAGCTTGATTCATGTCATAATTTTTGTCCCTAAAACGCCCTACTTAATTTTCTCTTCAGGATCCATTCAAGCATTTCAATACCTTGATATTGATATAAACTTTTTGACATTGTCTAATAATGTCTTAGAATTTTTTCGCAAAATATCTTTTCTTTATCTTCAAAATTATTCAACCCAATTGATGATGTTTTTTTATAATAAAATTCATTCATAATTTTTTTTCTAATAGAATTTTTAATTTTCAATTAAAAATTGAAATTTTCTGTAAAAATTTTGTGTAGCATACGTTCATATTTTTATATAAGTTAAATAAATTTGTTAAAAATGTCAACTAATAAGAAAATTAAATTCAGATTAATTATCATTGAATTTAACAAAAATGCTAAAGTAAATGTACAATATGACTGACTAATTTATATAAAAAAATGTCGAAAATATTAAATTTATTTTGAATTGGCTATATTTTATTCTTATCCAAGAATTCCGATGTACTCAATTTTTACCCGTTAAATAAGAGTGCATGAAATCTTTGGTTATATTTTAGATCAACAATCAAGAATATTTCCTCTGACCTATAATTTTTTTTACACCTAAATATTCATAATTTTAAAATTAAACTTGAAATTTTATTTAGCAGATAGGGGGACGAGTAATTTTATGCATATATTCTCTCCCTTATCATCATCTGCATATTTTTATGGTCTTATCTCCTTCTTCTGTCGAGTTTCCTTTTATCTCCCCTGTTCATCAAGGATAACAAGATGCTTTCCCTTCCTAACTGAAGACCTTTGGGTCTTACTGTCAATCGAATTTAGAAAAACAACTTAATGTTTTCACCTAAATATGGTTCGCTTTATTTTAGTGAGTGTTGAAGTATTGTTTTAATTAAAGATTGAGTCATAGTGATTACTATGATTACTATAATAAAAATTGTCAGTTAATATTCATTGAAGCTCT
>NW_027111587.1:340731-341245 GCF_000696795.3 Halyomorpha halys
TGAGGAAATCATAATGGTATGGTACAAGCATGTAGAGAAACTACCCAATGGTAGCACTCTAAAAACATTTTTACAATATAAGGTCTCGAGGCCATTTTTTTTTCTGACGCCTCGGAGGATTGTCCGTAATAAAAGAGGAAGCAAGACTAGAAACTAATGGGTTTGAGTGGTTAGGAAGTTTATAATTGAAGGATTGATATCCGGTTCGGGCTAGATCGGTTACCAATGAAACATTAAGGTCTTTGTGGATGATTTTATTTGTGACAAAGTAGGGAGCATTTAGGATTTTACGAAGGATTTTGGATTGTAAGGATTGGTTACGAGAGGAATTCGAAGGTTTAGTGGACCCCCAAAGCTCAACGCCGTATGTCCAGATAGGCCTTATAATTGTCATGAATATTAGTCTTTTGTAATGAATTGGATGTTTGGACCGTGTGTCTAGTAAGTGCTGTAATAGTCGAAATCGACGTGCAGTTTCCTGTCTTTTCAGTCTTGTGTGAGGATTCCAGGTTAG
>NW_027111587.1:341295-344452 GCF_000696795.3 Halyomorpha halys
TTATTCATAATATTTATACTTCAAAAATATTTTTAAAAACTTCAAAGAGATTACACAACTGTGTCAAAGAAAGTAACCTCATTCACTTTACTTATTTGGCCCTGATTTTGAAAAATTATGTAATTTTATGATATAAGGATTTTCAAGTTAAAAAAATATCGCAGACTCATGAAATAGAACGTTTTCTTTTTATAAATATGTAATTACATGACCCTAAAGAAGCTACTTTTCGAATAATTACCATTCGATTATTCCTTCTTTTTTTCCAGATTTACTAAACGCATGTTACAATTGCCTGGTTTGGAAAGAAATTTATTATAGCTTAGAATAATTAGTATTTCTTGTCCTAGTTCCTGTCTTGCCTTGATGAAATCAGATCATTTAATGCACATAAAAAAGATTTTTTTTTTAATTATTTAATGCCTTTTTATATCTTTCAGTTATTCCAATTTTTTTTTTTAAATTTATTTATTGATATTTACAACTGTACATAAAATACATCAATTAAATTTGAGGAAATCATAATGGTATGGTACAAGCATGTAGAGAAACTACCCAATGGTAGCACTCTAAAAACATTTTTACAATATAAGGTCTCGAGGCCATCTTCTCTTCAGACGCCTCGGTGGATTGTCCGTAATAAAAGAGAAAGCAAGATTAGAAACTAATGGGTTTGAGTGGTTAGGAAGTTTATAATGGAAGGATTGATATCTGGTTGGGCTAGATCGGTTACCAATGGAACATTAAGGTCTTTGTGGATGAATTTATTTGTGACAAAGTAGGGAGCATTTAGGATTTTACTAAGGATTTTGGATTGGAAGGATTGGTTACGAGAGGAATTCGAAGGTTTAGTGGACCCCCAAAGCTCAACGCCGTATGTCCAGATAGGCCTTATAATTGTCATGTATATTAGTCTTTTGTAATGAATTGGATGTTTGGACCGTGTGTCTAGTAAGTGCTGTAATAGTCGAAATCGACGTGCAGTTTCCTGTCTTGTGTGAGGATTCCAGGTTAATCGTTTGTACTGATGTTGTCCAAGGTAGCGGATCTGTACGACAGGGGTAAGGGCAACATTAATAGAAGTATACTGTAGGGCAGTCAGTAGGTTTACGACGTAGGGTAAATGTAATTTGATAGGGGTTATTGGAATTTATTTTAATCCTTCAATTACGACACCATTCTTCGAGGGCTGTGATATGGGATTGAAGAGTTTGGGATGCGATTAAAGGGTTATTTTTTAGTTGGTAAATAGACATTTTTTCCTTCTTACTACGATAAGCATTTTTCTTTTCATATTTTATTTATCTGTCACCCATTTCACTCTCAAAAGCTCATGTCAGACAGAGAAAATAGCCGATATGAAAAGGTTTATTAAACAGAGGAATGAAGTGGAGAGGATTGAGAGCTGAATGAACCAAATCGGGCGAGGAAGGGTGCCTGGCATAATAACTCCTCCAGAAAATAAATTCTCCTCGACGTAGGGCCTTCAGGTTTTAATCAATTTTTAATTCCCCCTCCCCTCCCTCCCTTTGGGTTAAATAATTCAATTTGGCATAGGCAGTACTCACAACGACGGAGGCTTCCGATTGTGAGATTAAGACAGCAACGGCTAACTTGATTTATATATCGTTTAATTTCCTTTTCTGGTTTGATTATGAAACGAGCTGGAAAAGAAGAGAGATTTAATAAAAAAAAAATATAAAAAAAAAATCTATCTAAAAAATAATTCCATTTTAGTCTTAGATATTTTAATTGGGAAAATGATAAACATCAGATTTAACACGGCAATAAAAAGTACTAATATTCTAATTCTTAACATCTTTCCATAATTAGTTGATACTTTACTTTCTGGTAAAAACGATCCTCACGCATCTAAAAACGTAATAAAAGTAATCTTCTTAACAATTCATTTCCATAATTATATAATAAATTTAGAATCTTTAACATTCATTAAGTTTTAAGGCTTTCTTTAATGGCAAAAATATAAATAAGTAACTGAAAACTTCCAATGATTGAACCAATGTTTCCTCAGATTTTTATGACCCACTTTACAAAAAATCATCAAGATAGGTAAATTTATTTGTCATGAAGAAAAATAGGGTAATTAGACCACTGGTTCAAAGAAATCCTGAGATGCTAATTATATTAATGAACTCGATAACATATTTTATGTCTTTACATTCCTTTTTTTGTATCGAGAAAATATAAAGCTATTATTCTTACAAAAACTTACGTGCTTGATATCTTTATTTATGTGCATATAAGTTGATGTATTCATTAAAACTATTACAGTAGACTATTCTCTTTTCTTTTTTTTTATTAATTAATTTAAGTGGAGTACCTTAAATACTCAGACGATGTTAATAATGATTTATTAAAATAAATTATTTATAATATTTACAAAATGATGTATAAAAATAAACAATTAAACATAACCTTGATTGTATGGAAGGTAAGGACTCGTGTGAAGATATCGTGTGATAATTGTATGAGGTTAAGATGTAATTAAAAGTTCTAAAATTTAATGGAAAAATACAAAATAGGTACTTTAACAAGAGCTAAGGCAAGCTTATTAATAAATTAATATTATTTCCTGTCGTTTTATTGTTTCATAGGGTGATTTAACTGAAATTAATGACATGGGCAGAATATCCAGCAAAAAGTTTTTGAATTGTTAGGTGTGTGCTGTAAATTTAAATTGTTAATTTATTAGTAATAATATTGTTTGTTAGAAATGAATGCGTAATAAAGGCTGTTATTTAATAGCTTTTCATTGTGGATGGCAACAAATTAATTTAATTTTTTTTTTTTAAGGGCTATGTCAGGCCTATAAAAATATATGAACTGTTCTGTTCAAACTGGCAACCAATAGAATAACTTTGTAATTAGGAAACAAAATATATTTTTTATTCGAAAATATTTTTGTTTTCATAAATTTTAGTATTTGATTGCTCATATTATATGTATATATATTATATGCACTTTCAGTCCCACCTGAAGAGGCTAAAAGATGTGTAATATCCAGAAATCTAGATATCCTCTCGAAACATTGAAGATTAAGTACAGAATAAGTAGGTATGATTTAAATACTATCGACTGTAGTGTGTAAAGTACGTTAAAGTATTAAATAAACGAAGTTCCATTAATTTAATTCACA
>NW_027111587.1:346017-347474 GCF_000696795.3 Halyomorpha halys
AAGGAGCTTCTTGCAAGGCCTTGGTGTTAGCACTGGGGATATTGCGTTCGTTATTTGTTTGTTTTTCTGTAAACTGATCTACTGCTGTGACTATTTTTTCTATGGTTTGATTTCACATTGCTGTCTAATGATGAATTTTTTTAACGGATCAGTGGAAAGGATCTGAGAGGGTGAATTGGGGGGAGTGAATTTGTCGATTAAATGAAATAAAAATTGTAGAATGGAAAGCACAGGAAAAAGAAAAACAATATTTGTATTTAGAATGTAGACTGAAATTGATTGTAAAAGAAAATTGTGGGAGAAAAAACAAAACAAAAAAAAAACTATTTTTTTTATTGTATCATGTGAATTTATGTAATTTATATATATATGTCCGACCACGGATTGATTAGTGTGTTATATAATGTAGCAACCTGATTGGACAGCATGGATGAATATCTCTCTATCTGTCTCTCTCTCTCACTCTCACTCTCTCACTCTCACTCTCTCTCCCTCTCTCACTCTCACTCTCTCTCCCTCCCTCCCCCTCCCTTGTAGTAAGATAAAGATCAAATCATACCATTGCGATTCATTACTAATACGATGCCATTCATTAACATATTTTTTACTTCTTTCTTTTTACCTTATTCTATTTTTTTTATTAATATTTATTTGTCGGATATAGTAGTATATTAAATATCGTATAAAAAATATGCCTGGCACTACTCTATACTAATGTTTCATTAGCATTATATAAAACAACCAGACAATCCATTATCAGTGATAAAAAGTTTATAATATATAAATAGAATAAAAAAAGCAAAAACCTATTTATTTTATAAGACGCTCTTGTATTATAAAGTTAGGTCATTAATAGTCTCTTTAAATACCGGCTCCTATCCATTTCATTACATCTTATCGATTTCGCTGTAGCTTCTCTCGCCGGAGGTGACCAGAATTAAAAAAGTTTCTTGACTGATAAAGTTTATTATAATTTGAAACTCTTCTGTTAATTGATCTTCGCATTTTTTTAATAGGTTGAATCGATAATAGTATACATAGTTCTATTATTTTAAAGAACTCTTTTATCTTTTTAATAATCTAAAAGTTGCTTTTAAAAGTAATTAATAATTTTATTGTAAAATTTTAGGAAATGATTTTTGTATTAAAGTTTTAGAAACCCTACCGAAGTAATAACAAATCGAAGATCTATAATTTAGGATCTTCAAAAAAGGAGGCGATGCGCTTAAAAATATAAACACTTTGTGATTTTAGCTTTCTCATCTGTGATAGCTTCAGGTAAATTCAGTCCCACCTGAAGAGGCTAAAAGATGTGTAATATCCAGAAATCTAGATATCCTCTCGAAACATTGGAGATTAAGAACAGAATTAGTAGGTATGATTTAAATACTATCGACTGTAGTGTGTAAAGTACGTTAAAGTATTAAATAAACGAAGTTCCATTAATTTAATTCACA